>NC_079453.1:13432750-13607750 GCF_903798145.1 Danio aesculapii
TGAGGGACAAAGGGGGCTAGACAAATGCTTGATTGTTATGTTTGATGTATATCTTTGGATGAAGGGAGGAAACCAGAGAACCCGGGCAAAACCCACGTGGTCATGGGTAGAATATACAAACTCCTCACAGAAACACCTACCGACCTGGCAGGACCAGGGCTGGCAGTGTTCTTCCTGTGGGGCTAACAGTGCTAACCACTGAGCCTCCGTGCCACCCGATCTATGGTGAAGGAGGAGAATGGGGAGGAAGGGGGGTTTCTTCCAAACGAAGATAAAGTGGACTGAAGACTGTGGTTATTTATAGTAGCTTATGGCTCATATGATTGGATGATACTGATTAGCTTAATACGAGACCGGCTGTGATAAATCATAAGCACATGATCCTCTCGAAATTAGTTTATAAATAAACCTCACTTCAAGAGTTCACACTTAGCTGATGATCCATCAAAAGCTTATTTGGCATGCTGTACCGGGAGAGAGCCCCGACCTCAAGGGATCCTCGAGTCCTGGGCTTCCTCCCGTTCGCAAAGCGAGAGGGGAGCCTGAGCTCGGTGGATCTCAGAACTCCCCAAAATGCAGTAATTAATTAAAAAAAAACAAAAAGCAAGGAGAATGGAGCTATATCCGGCTGCTGGATATAACGTGGAAAGAAAGGTTCTTGCAGGAGGCCTTGCATAGGGAGGGCTATGTAGGGTCAGGGACCGCTTTGGTGGAGGGCAAGGGGTCTCTAAGGTGCCCAGACTTCAAGTCCAAGGAGAGAGGTTGGCCCTTGGGTTGCTTGCTGGGGTCAAGGACCCCTTAGGTGGAGGGCAAGAGGGCCCAAACAAGTCCAGACTGCAAGTACAGGGCGAGAGGTTGACTCCTGGGTAGGTTGATGGGGTCAGGGACCCCTTAGGTGGAAGACAAAGGGGCCATCTGGGACCCAGAATGCAAGTCCACTGAGAGAGGTTGGCCCCAGAGTACTTTGTTGGGGTCAGGGACCTCTTAGATGGAGGGCAAGGGGGCCCTAAGGAGCCCATGCTGCAAGTCGAGGGAGAGAGGTTGGCCCCTGGGTAGCTTGCTGGGGTCAGGGACCCCTTGTATAGTATGCAAGGGGGCCCTAAGAAGCCCAGGCTGCAAGTCCAGGGAGAGAGGATGGCCTCTGGTTAGCTTGTGGGAGTCAGGGACCCCTTAGATGGAGAGCAGGATGGCCCTCTGTGGCTCAGACTGCAAGTCCAGGGAGAGAGGTTGGCACCAGGGAAGCTTGCTGGAGTCAGGGACTTCTTAGGTAGAGGGCAAGGGGGCCCTGAAGAGTCCAAACTGCAATTTCAGGGAGAGAGGTTGGCAACAGGGTAGCTGGCTGGGTTTAGGGACCTCTTAGGAGGAGGGCAAGGGGGCCCTAAGGAGCCCACACTGCAAGTCGAGGGAGTGAGGTTGGCCCCTGGGTAGCTTGCTGGGGTCAGGGACCCCTTTTTTGCAAGGCAAAGGGGCCCAGACTGCAAGTCCAGGGACAGAGGATGGCCCCTGGGTAGCTTGCGGGAGTCAGGGACCCCTTAGATGGATGACAAGGCGGCCCTCTGGGACCCAGACTGGAGGTCCAGGGAGGACCAAACACGAAAGGGTACCAAACACGAGAAAGGGTACCAAAAGGCGGAGCCACACGCGCAGCTGAACGCTATTGGTTTACAGAGATACGTCATTCGCTTATGCAACAAGCCAGAATGAAAACAAAAAACCCGCCATGTTTGAAAAACACAGCGAGAGATTTTAGCGGAATTATAAATACATATAATAACGAGCCATGGTCGATCTGGGCTCAAACAAACCTTGTCGTCATCTTGATGGACAGCCACAAATCCAAGAAGAAGAGCAGATTTACCCTGTGCCCCGTAGTTTTTTACGAGCCAGTCTGAGGCGCGAGCGGTTTCGCTTTCTTGCTAGCGTTTGATGCGGGTCTAACATTATATCTTAAATAACAAACTTCTTGAGATGGTGATAATAACCTGCGCTTGATTAATGACGTGCTCTTGAAACCCGATCCTGTCAGACACTGACAAGCGCGAGAGTGAAGCGCGAAGAAACAAAGGAGAAGCCGGGAAAAAAAGAGCACATTATTTTTTCAACAAACGCGAACAAAATGCCATGTATAACTAACTTATTATCTTCACATTTTGGACTAATATGAACCGGGAATGACAAAATTACTCTCTAACAGAGGCTACATGTGCTGCTGAAGCTTACATACACAGATAAGCGGTTTTCACTGACTGTAGGCTATAATTTCTGTTGTTTTGAACCTAAATACGGGCGAAATGTCTGCTGTGTGTTCTTCTGTAGTTGGTAACATATCGGAGACTGTAAGGGGCTGTATGTGTTCATATATGTTCATTTATTTAGTTATTTAATATAATTACAGACGTTACAGTAGGCTGTTTCGCACTGTCTTTGATCTGCAGTTATAATCAACTCATGTTCATAGAAAAGTTAGTAACAAACCTTTCTACACAAGTATTTATGTGTATGAAGACTCTGTTTTGTGAGAAGTGCTTCTCATATGATATGTGAATGACCCATACAGCTTTATTGTAGACATTTCCTCGAGCTAGAATGACGTCGACTGAAACTTTCTGTCATACACCACGCCCACCAAAAGGGTACCCTTGTTAGTGGAAACGCAAGCCTGATAAAGGTGACCCGTACCAAACCGAACCGTACCGTACCCTACCAGTCAGTGGAAACGAGCCATAAGTTCAACCTTCAATATTTATGACATTAAATGTGCAGTTGTTACTGTATAGGTTTTAAGTGACTTTAAAAATAAATGATAAAAAAAGAATAATCCACAGAATATATATAAAAATATAATTTCTTTATTGGAAAATAAAAGTGCATCAGAAAAGAACTCGCTGGTATCATTGCCAGGCGATTA
Organism: Danio aesculapii; assembly: GCF_903798145.1. NCBI lineage: Eukaryota > Metazoa > Chordata > Actinopteri > Cypriniformes > Danionidae > Danio > Danio aesculapii. Next base: position 13,435,659 of record NC_079453.1, read on the forward strand.
CAATGAACACAGAGTAATACAGTACACTTACCAAACTACATTTAAGAGTTAAACAACAGTTACATAAATTAGTACAATCTGTACACAGTCTTCTTACAGTATTTACACAAGGTGTATTCGTCATTGTTGAGTTCCTTTCAGTTCATTACATATTAAATAAACAGTAAAAAACACAGGCAGTATTTCATTATCTGAGCCTCGCTTATTTGAGTGTTTTCTTCCCAAAAGACTTTGGGACTCATTACAGATTGGGTTCAATTAGATACATAAATTAACAGTTATTAGGTCAGTTGTTAAATATTATTCCTTGTTGAATGCTAAAAAAAACAAAACAATTGTAAATAATGATGACCCAATGACAATCAACACATGAAACAAAAAAATACATATCGATTGTATTATTACATTGTCATTTTAATCTATTCCTGTACTGAGGAAAACGTTCTTGAAATTAACTCATTATATGAATCATTTAATTATGTACTCCATGTCTACAATGTCTTTAAGGAATAGTTTACCTAAAAATAAGCAAGAATTTTGGAAAAATCAAAAAATATTTCAAATACAAACTGTCTTTTTCCCCCATGTGGAACAAAATGAAAACGTTTAAGCTCCATTTTCTATCCATTTAAAGTGACCAAATGGTTATTTATTAAAATCGTGGTCTAATCCTTAAAGGGACAGTTCACTCAAAAGTTTAAATTTACTCAATGTTTACACATCCTCAAGGGGTTCCAAACCCTCATGAGTTTCTTCAGTTGAATACAAAAGAAAATATTTTAACAAAAGGTGAAAACCTGTAACCTTAAACTTTCATAATAGGAAAAAACAAATACTATAGAGGTCAATGGTTACAGGTTTCCCGCCTTCTTCAAAATATCTTCTTTTCTGTTTATCAGACTAAAGAAATTCAAAATATATTTGGAACAATAGTGAACAAATTAAGAAAGAATTGAAAGTTTTGGGTGAACTATGCCTCGAAAAAAGCAAACGTTTTATTATTCAGGATCATAGTGAAACTATCATATGAAAAATATAGATTTTTTTCTTTGGTGCTCTCTGGGTTTTTGGTATTGCTGTATAGGTAAAAAGCTTCATCAAGATTTGTTTTTAAAGTTGTGTTCCAAAAAAAAAAAAAACCCTAATAACAACAGGTTGTATGTTGGAAACAACATCAGATTAAGTACATGAAGACACAATTGTCATTTTTGAGTGAGCTATCCTATTAACACAAAGTTCTCAGTGCTTCAGGTCCGCTTTAGCATGACCAGTCAAACAGCCACATGACTTCAGAGCTTCACAAGATATATACAAGAGAAGAAAAGAAAGTTTTGCGAGGGCCATTATCAGTGCCCACTTCATGTCAAACATTCTAGTTTTTTTTTGATGCTCACAAGACGTGAGAATTTCAGGGTCCAGTAAAACTCGGAGCTGCCTTGTGTGCACATGTGCTTGATTGTCAGAATGAGTGTGTGTGTTTGTGTGTGGACTCTCCTCACATGTCATTTTCATAGTCCCCGATCATTCTCCGTGAGTTTGAAGCAAGGAAGATGTCGTTTTCGCGGGGGCAATTGTGATGACAGGAGCAGGTCTTAATAAACATCATCTTCTTTCTGAAGGAGTCCCCCTCAGGACAGCGGAACTCTACCTCGGCTGTGATGGTGGATTGAGGCGTGCAGCAGCGGTCATCTGTACACACACCGCAGAACTTTGGCTTATACAGCCGGACGCTCTGGCATCCAGACAACTCGAAACGCATCCCACTCTGGCTTTTTGGGGTTCGCACACACTTCTTTCCTCTCTGGAAAGAGAAAAGTATAGACTATTATTGCTTTTTAATATTTAGGTTATTTATTTATCTCCACAAACACTATGCACTGCAACCACACAGTCCAATTTTGCGTGCGTTTTTGTTACTCTTTTGGCAACTAAGCATAGTATTCAAGAGGAAAATAGAGTGAAGGACCAGGCCAGGTATGCTCTAGTTTTGAGCATCCAATGAGCAAGTTATTTAGTGTATACTTCATTGGTCATCTTCAGAAAGTGTGCTTTATCTAATGGAGCTTTCCTTTTAAAGGCACACTCCACTTTTTTGGAAATAGACTCATTTTACAACTCCTCTAGAGTTGTTTTTAAATCATTCAATCGATCTTCGGGTCTGACAGGAGCACTTTTAGCTTAGCTTAGCATCATTGAATTGGATTAGACCATTAGCATCTCACTCAAAATTTTTAAAAAAGATATGTTTGATAATTTTCCTATTTAAAGCTTGACTCTTCTGTCCTGACGTTGTGTACTAAGCCCAAGAGGGAATTAAAAGTTGCTATTTTCTAGATCAATATTTTTAGAAACTTCACTCGCAATCTGGCATAATAATATTCAAGGAACTTTGCTGCCATCCCATGGCTGCACATGCACAGCACTGCTAAATAGTTTCCTAGCTAGAGACTAATTTCACATGATGCAAAATATGATTGTCCCTGCTTCAACCATGGTATTACTCACATTGCTCCAAACATGTACACGTTTTTTTTTCTTCTGTTGGGCGCAAAAGAAGAAACTTTGAAGAATGTTCAGTAACAAACAAGACACAGTAGCCCTATGGCTTTTAAATTGCCTTTTTTTCTTACTATGGAGGGCAGTGGCTAATGTCAACTGTTTGGTTATGAACATTCTTCAAAATATGTTCTTTTGTGTTCAACAAAAGAAAAAAAAATCAAATAGGTTTGAGTCGGTTTTATTTTTTTGGGTGAACTATCCCTTAAGTAGCTATAAAGATGGTTAAAGTCTAATAAATTAGTTTGGCTAACAAAATTTCATATTTTTTTGAGATGCAAGATAGAAGTTTATCTGAAAAGCACACCATAATGCACCAGGCAACAATGCAGAAAACGCATAATTCAGTTGTTTTAGATAAATCTTCACCAGGTTCTAATCAGGTACTAATTGGTTCCCATGTTAGTTTATCATTAAATTAAAACTAAATGAAAAATTTATGAAACGTGTAGCTTGACTGCAAATTAATTGCGTGAACACTCCTTCCAAAATATACACTATTGTTGATTTTTATTGCCACTACATAAACAATAAACTTCCCATTCAGCAATTTCAACAATTTCAACCCAATTTCAACCCATCTTACCTTGATGTCCTTTTCCAGATCTGCATGGCAGGGGCGGATCATGCACATACGGGTCTGTCGTTCCAGCTGGCATTGCTCATTATCATTGGTTACACGAGAGGACATGCCCATGCCACAGGTTGCAGAGCATTCACTCCATTCAGTGGTCTGAACGATGCAGTTGTCCCTCGCACTCTCATGCTGGAGACCATGACCTGAGATTTCTCTGTATGCTGATAGATAAAAAGTAGATGTTAAAATCATGCTGTAATAATGACAACAACTAGAAAATATATTTTTGTTATGCAATGTAGCAAGCATATTGAGCTTTGAAAGGATCAAACTGTTCAAATTCACAGGGTCCATGACCATATTTTAAGGGTTAGTTCACCCAAAAATCTAAATTATTAATTACTCATTCGTGTCATTCCATGCCTATGTGACCTTTGTTCATCTTCAGAAAACAAATTAAAATAAAGATAATTTACATGAAATTTAAGAACACTCCTAGATTAGGACAAAAACATTGTGAAACAGTCTAAGTGATTTAAGTGATTCAGCTGGAATCATACAAAGCTCTAAAAACATTTTGTGCACCAAAAAATCTGTAAAAACAACTTTGTTCACCAATGTCTTCCACCTCAGGGCAGTGTGTGCATTTACTACTACAATATGATGCTTGCACTTTCCAGTGCTGACTCTAATGGACATACATTGTATTGCCAATAGTAAATGTGCACCCTGACCTGAATGTGTGACCACCGAAGTCACGCTTTGGTCACAGTTTTCACAATGTTTTGGTTCCTTTTCTGGACTTTGAACATCTCAGGACCGTAGCTGTGGATGGAGGACGAGAGAGCTCTCTGATTCCATCTAAAATATCTTTATTTGTGTTCTAAAGATGAATGAAGATCAACATGTAAGTAATTAAAAGCATCATTTTTTGGGGGAGTGAACTAATCCTGTAACTGGTGGACCCCTTCTTGCCCAAGACCAATGAGAGGGCCTTTTAAAGAAGAACCAGATGATTGATTGTTTAGATTAGGACAAGTGAATTGACTTACAAAAAGAAGCAGCCTGCAAAGCAAAATGAAAGAAAAGTTGACTTGCCGATTGACCTACCAGCCACTGCTGACTGGAAGGTGTCTTCTTGTGGGATCTGGTCGCACACCCACTCCTCACAGCACTTTCCAGGGATCTGGACACGTCGTGGGTAGGGGCAGTCTGGAGAGGGCAGCCGTATGTTGCTTGCGCAGGTTGGTACGCAGCCAATCTCCCCATTCATGCAGACACATTGGTGTTTACAGCTGGGTTGGAAAGTCTCACCACTGCGATAAATCACACCACCCAGATCGCACGTCTGACCTTCTTGAGCTGCAACACATGCAACCGTCATCTTAATGGGATAGTAATTCTTTCATCATTTACCCATCCTCCACTTGTTCCAAACTAGTTAGTTCCTTTTTCTGTTGGACACAATGGAAGGTATACTAAAGAATGTTGAGGAAAAAACAGCCATTGACTTATATAGAATATTTTGTTTCTTATCCTATGATTGTCAATAGCTGCTGGTTTCCGGTATTCTTCAGAATATTTTGCTTTGTGTTCAACAAAATTTTGAATCACTTAAGTGTAATGGTGAGAAAATGTTTGGGCTAGGTATACCTTTAATAACATTGAGGGGCTCCCACTTGTGGACAAAAAGTGTATTGCAGCGCATGCGTTTACACAACCAAGGTGCAACAATACACAACATAGTTCTGATGTACAGTACTCACCCATGCAGATGCCTGTCTCAGTGTCACTGAGCACACTATAGTCACAATACAGGCCCTTATGATGGTCGCATGGCTCCAGGAATGAGCAGGGCTCTCCTGCCTGTCGTGCACACACTTTACAGCAGCTGCAGCCGTCTAACACTAGACTGGTGCCTACAGGGCATAATGGGCTCTCGTCTGGGCAGTCACAGGGCTGAGAGCAGTCCTGGCATATTGCCTAAATAGAACAATGACACAGAATTAGTAATCAGTCATAGAAGCTTTCTCTAATAAATCTGAGCGACTAACATTTTTATCACACCACAGATTCCAGAGCTTAAACAAAAAGAAAAAAGTATGTTTTCAGCACACATGGATTGAGAGTTGTTTGTTCTAAAATATCACTGTATGCCTCTGACAAATTAATGGACTTTTAGGTTGTCATTTGCATGAATGGCAGTCTATATGTAATATTCCGGGTGGCCGCAAGAGGGAGATATTAAGCAAAACAAATATAGATTTGAAACTTGTGATGGGAAGTTTAGGAGTGACTCTAGTTTATTTTCAACAAAAATTCCAACACACAATTAAGCATTTTTATGATGATGAACCATTTACAAAATATGAAATGATTGAAAAGTGTCCTGAGTACTGAAAACTAAAATTAAAAAGTATAATAACAATAAAGTAGCATATTTATAAAGAAAAAAATGTATATCAAAATATTACTCATTAAAAGTATGTAGAATATTTCCATATGCAAAGTAATATTATAAAATGCTGTCACGACTTATTAATATCACTAAGCATTACTAAGCATTACAAACTCAACAAAGAACACAAGCCAGTATAGTGACTTCCATAATCTATTCATTATGTATGATCATGTAAAACTTAGAATTAATTTACATAAAAGTCTATTAAACAAAACATAAAACAATAGTTAAGATGAAAACAAAAGTTAAGACGCTATACACACCCCCAGCTTTCAAATAGTATATTATGTACAGCACATCTGGTTAATTTAAATGTTCATTTTAAATGTAAATTCAAATGAAATGATAGATAGAGTATGAAAATAGCAATATGGATTAAGTTAGTTCCCTTACCGTGTGTATAAGCAGGCAGAAAGCGATGCATGATCTGGTGAGTGCTGTTCCAGTCATTTCCTCAAAGAGTTTCCAACAGAAGCACACTTCACGGGTTTGTTTTGGTTCTCTGGTGTCTGTGATCACGGTTAAGCTTTAGGACTGTAGTGGAGTGGAGAGTGGAGAGCCCCTCTTTAAATACTAGCAGAATGGGGTGTAGCCCACCGGAGTCAAGCCATGCCACGCGACCCAGAGGGGTGAAAATATTTCAATTCCAGATGGTTTTCCATAATGTTTGAAAACGCAAGAGATGCTGTCGACCAGCCTTTCAATTAATCATACCACAGATTCCAGAGCGTGCACATGGGAAAAAGTCTGGTTTCTACACATGGTTTGACTGCTGTTTATCCGAATATTAATGTAGGCCAGTCTACTGGGATGGTTCAAAATGCTTTGGCAGATCGTAGATTAGAACATTGATCAGATGTTTAGATGTCATACAAGTGATGTTTGAAAGTGTGCATGCTAATGCTTTGTGTTCGGACTGGCATTGCTTTAAACTGCAAAAACGAAACGGTCATTGGTCACACAAATATTTCCCACCGCATGATGTCATGCTAGACAGGCCTGCAGGGCAGAGGATATGACATGGCCTGCGATTTAATGTTTGCTGGAACTAAATTACACAGAGGGCAGTGTGAAGTTGTGTTTAGTGGAAATCCAAAACAAGCTCATGAAATCTGTCTGAGTCAGGTCCAGAGAAAGAAACGCAGTAGAATGAAATGATGTTTATTTTTCTCTCTCCTCGCAGCTATTTCCTGAAGCATGTCAACCTCCTGAGGTTTTATATGAGAGAAAAGAAACAAAATGTGCTGGACAACAGTACGTGGGACAAACCTGACTTTAACGTTTCTAAAGAAAAGGCAGTGGGGCTGTGTTAATACTTGCCAAAACATTACTAGGCAATACAAGGGTGTTTTCAGTTAATTAAGTGCAAAAAGTTGGCGTTTCCTTTGTGGTTTCTAAGATTTTGTGAGTGGTTGCTAGGTGTTGTTGAAACATTCTTTAAAAAATGAAGTAAATGGTGAGAATTTTATTGACAGAAATTTTTAAATATTCAAATTTAAAGGTGCATTCGGTACATTTTTTTTTTTGTGCATGGGATGTTAGCATTAGCACTGCTGCTAGTGTAGCGGAGGCCAGCTAGTGAAATGCTGTGCCGGTAAATCTCACTCCTTTGACCTCTAAAGGTGCTCTAGCAACAGAAGCTAGATGCCATGGTCTTTAGCCTCCTTCTTAAAGCAACTGACTACCATTTGTAGAGTTGCCGGTGCGATCCCAGCTCACAGCGGGTTGGATGGTGTAGGACCGGTGAGGTTACATTGGTGCCGAAATCCGGGATGGGAGTGAGGTTTAGAGGGGTTGAGTGTAGCAGAGGCCAGCTAGTGAAATGCTGTGCCAGTAAACCTTTCTCCTCTGACCTCTAAAGGTGCTCTAGCGACAGATGCTAGATGCCATGGTCTTTAGCCTTTTTGTTAGAGCAATCAACTACCAAACGTAGAAACGCTGGTTTGATCCCAGCTCGGAGCAGGTTGGGTGGTGTAGGACCAGCAGGGTTAATGTGCAATACATGCACACACCATCCTGTGCTTTTTATCTAAAAATGATTAGTGGGAATATGTTTTACACTAATTTAATATAGAGTTTTAACAGATCTATAACAGAGAATTGCCACTTTCAGTAGTTTGATGCATAGCTTTACCATATCTTCCAAATATTTTTAGGGTTTTTTTTTTGTTCACACCTTGTGGACAAATGGAGTAATGCAAAATGTTACAAATTACGATGTCATTATGCCATCACCAAGTCTATCAGTCTTCTAAACTTTTCTGCTTCTTCTGCGTTACAGACACTGATTCTTCTATTGTCTTTACCTGTAAATCTCAGTAATAAGTGAGTTACGGTCTAAGTTTAGCCTTTACATCACTAAACAAATGTGATGCTACTAGCATATAGTCAATGGCTATGTTTCAGTCCATTAATTCATTCATTCATTTTGTTTTTTCTTCTTAGTCCCTTTATTAATCTGGGGTCACCACAGCAGAATGAATCGCCAACTTATCGAGCATATGTTTTACACAGCAGATGCCATTCCAGCTGCAACCTACCACTGAAAAACATCCATACACTCCCATGCACAAATAACAATTAAGCTTACCTAATTCACCTATACCACGTTTTTGGACGTGAGGGGGAAACCCACGTGAACACGAGGAGAACATGCAAACTCCACACAGAAATGCCTACTGACCCAGCCGAGGCTCGAACCAGCGACCTTCTTGCTGTGAGCCGATTGTGTTACCCACTGAGCCACCATGTTGCCCTCCATCCATTCATTTTTTATGCAAATTTTGGGCTATTGCATAAAAAATGCTTAATAAAAATGCCAAGATGCGCAAACATTATTGAAAATGTGCATAAAAAACATAATAGTAGGACAACGTTTTTACAAACAAAAACAAAACATAAACTGATATAAACGCATTTACTGAATAAATTGCAGTATGCACATAATTCAATTAATCTTTATTTCAATAATGTTTTTACAATGTAGATTGCGTTAAAGCAGCTTAACATAGAAGTTCTAGTACATTTAAACAGTGTCAGTCCAGTTTTCAGAAGTTCAGTTTTGTTCAGTTCAGTGTAGTTTAAATTTCACTGCTGAAAGTCCAAACACTAAAGAGGAAATCCATCGATGCGCAGCTCCACAAGTCCCAAACCAAGCAAGCCAGTGATGATAGTGGCGAGGAACAAACTTCACTAATTGACAAAAGTGAAGGAAAAAAAATCCTTGAGAGAAACCAGGCTCAGTTGGGCACAACCATTTCTTCTCTGGCCAAACTTCTTGTGCAGAGCTGCTGTCTAGGCGCCAGAGGCTGGAGAACGCTGGATTTCCATCGTGGAGAAGCTGCAGGTCTGAGTAGGTCATTGGCGGGTGTTCAGGCAACCCCACAGGATCAGTACGGAGACTTGTCTGTCACTGGGGTCTTTCAGGAATCAGTCTCATGCTCTCCACTCATCCATGACCACCACAGTATCTGCTCAGGATACGGCCCAGTCCAGGATTATGGAGACCTCGGTATAAGGTGAATTAGACTAGCATAAGCATAGATACCGTACATAAAACATAAAAAAAGAAGTAATTTTGTTTAACAGATCATGTGATAACAAAAAATGGGTGCGATGGGATGGCATTAATGGACAAACCAGCAGGCTGATCACATTGTAAAACATCTTAAAGATTTTTTTAGTCATTATAAAATGCTTTAGAGTGGCGCAGTGGGTAGCGCTGTCACCTCACAGCAAGTAAGTTGCTGATTTGAGCCTCGGCTGGGTCAGATGGCATTTCTGTGTGGAGTTTGCATGTTCTCTCAGTGTTCGCGTGGGTTCCCTCTGGGTACTCCAGTTTCCCCCACAAGTCCAGACATGTGGTATAGGTGAGTTGGGTAAGCTAAATTGTTCGTAGTGTATGTGTGTGTGAATGAGAGGGTTGATGATGATGGGTTGCAGCTGGAAGGGCATTCTCTGCATAAAACATATTCTCCAACATATAAGTTGGAGGTTCATTCCGCTGTGGCGACCCCTGATTAATAAAGGGACTAAGCTGAAAAAAAAATGAATGAAAGAAATGCTGCAGCCAAAGTTCATCATCAAAGTGGTTCAGTATTATTACCTCCTAGAACTGTCTCGTTACCATGGGTTCATTGCATTTTGTCTTCATCTTTTGAGGAGCTAGTAATTCATATTATAAGAAAAAAGGCCCACAGTGTTATCCTACCTCAGCAAATTCCATTTATATTTGGCCTGTTTATCAGGAAGTGACCATTTTGTTCTCTTTGACTTTTGTTCTCTTTGAAGGTGCAAATGTTTTATGCCATATATCATGTTTAAGTTTAATTCACATCATTGGATGGAAGCATAGCTAGTGTGTGTGATTCTGTCTGACAATTTGTGAAACACTGGGGGTCACATTACTCATTTTATAGTAAGCTTTTGTCAGTAAATCCTCATGTGAGTCTTAATGAAAGCACAGCTTATTTCTTAATGCTTAGTACCTTTTAAATTAGTACTAGGCTACTGAATGAAATAGTATGCGGATGCAGACTTGCACATGAATGCTGAGACACCCAGCCTCAGACAAATTCATTCAATAGAGCTAGTGACATCACTGAGGGGTAGGGTTAAGTGTACGCATTAAAAGCATTGGATGCAGTCTCAGCTTGTATCTGCACATCTCACTGAATGTCTTTAATGCAAAAAAGGTGAAATTTAATTCTAGATTCCCACTTTTATCACACAACCACCTCAGAACATCTCTTTCTACATAACCATGTGTTAAAGATTCTCAAAAATATATGCTTTGCGGATATCTTTAATAGTTTTTGCACGTGCAGCTTGCAAAATGTCTGCATATCTACTGCAAACAGAGACCTTATCATGCTGTGGCATGCTACGAGGTCTCTTGTTTTTATGAGAATTTTATTTCTCAGCGTTGGGGAACTTGAGGTGTAGGAATGTAACAGCAGGCAGCTCGCCGTGGTCTCTTTCCTCTCCTCCAGAGTGGTGGGTTGGGGATTGTGCTTTGGCAACAGGATACTCCAGTATGGCCATGAAACATGTTCATAAGTTCAAAACAGAACCGTAACTAAGGAGTGCCGTAAATATCCTCAAGCTGTGTGACTGTGGAGTTGCCATGACTCTGTTTCTGCTGCGGGACATCCTTCTAACTGTGCGTAGTTCAGTCTCTATCATGTGCTGAGAACTGGTGGATGCTCTAGTCGGTTTCAGAATACATCTCGACGAGACACCATATTTAGTGTCACCCAGATGTTGATGAGCAATGGTTAGTCATTCATATCAGATCAGCACACTGTCAAAACTCTATAAACATTCTTGGAATCAGGATAAACCTGTCTCATCTCAAATCTTACAATCAGTTCTTCATGGTCACAGACATTTTAGTAGGCTAGGCATTATTAGATTAGCATGTTTATCTGAAGGATGTTCTGCCATTGATTCTTTGGACGTTACAAATAGTGAGATTCTGGCTTGATGAAAAGCGTGCAACATCAGCATCTGATCTTGTTGCGTGTAAATATCTTCTTGGCTTTTTGATTTGCGTGCTCATTATTGAATAAAGGCAAACAGTTGCTGCCTGAAAAACAAAACACCAGAAGTGTAGAGGTCAATGTTGTACGCAGGTTTAATACCTTTTGCCATCTGCTTGCCTTGATGATGATGAAACACAGCACAGTGTGTTTTCACAATATGAACAACTTTACAGCCAGCCTTTGGTACACCAAATCCCAGATTAATGACACCATAAAATTGTTTTTGTCGCACTGCATCTGTGACACACAATACAATAGTAGCATTTCACTACTTTTAAATAGCCAGCTATCAGTTTCTGTGGCATGGTAGTGACTATAATAGCATATTTTATGTATTTGTTACGTAACTCTGCAAATATAAGATTGTTGAACTTGATTGTATATCTTCTAGAGGTTTTCTAAGAGCTTAATATTTTGCAGCTTTAAACGTCAGCCAGGAATCTGTTTACATGATCCTGAACTGCATCAACAAACACTTCAGAGGAGCTACAAAACACTGGATTTTCAAAGTTTGTTTTCATGATTAAAATCTTTTAATGACTGTCAAGCATTTTTTTTTTCTGGCACATAACAGAATATGACAAAAATGTGTTCATATTTCCTGATTTGGGAAAGTACTATTTTCTGAGCTTGGCCAACCCTCTGGATCACTGTTTTTTTTTTTTTTTTTTTTTATTCGTTGCAAATTCTTCTTATCTAAAAGGGAATATCTTGCTGCAGATGAACAATGAACTATACCAACGGTCAGTTTGTGAAATCCCTCCCGCCCCCGAAACGCATATGGACATTTTGATTGGCTGTGCCTTTCCCTGCTATCATGTGAGAGGCTGTGGCTACCTTCAGATACAAGCAGCGCCAAAAGCAGTGGATTGTTTTTTCCCCATGCAGGAATAAGGTATGTTGGGTGACACACAAGCGAGGATGGCGGCAGCAAAAAAAGGTGGACATAAGGAGCTTTTTTCAACGAAAGTGTAAGTCACATAGCCTTCACATAGGCTAAACGCAAGTTCGCTACTGAATGAGTCCATCATGATAATGGCGTTAATGCTCGTGTTTTCCTCTGCTTTAACGCACAGCTTATCGTTATAGCAGACTGATATAGTCTGAATAATATGTCCTGAAAACTAACTGCAGAATAAACAGCTAAAGTACAGTATATGATGCCCGTCAGTTCTAATCTCTGAGTAGCATGTCCAATTTCAGTTGAAACAATTTGTCATAAAAATACAGCCTTTGTATAGGTGCAATTTTACTTGCACTATGGCTAAAATAAATGGAAGTCTTTATTAAACTCTCTTTAGCAGTTAATAAACATTCTTTTAACATCACACTATCAGGCCTGTAGTCAGCTTATTTAAAGGGGTGCTTATTTGTTTTCGAAAAAACTAAGCCTTTTTGCAGTTATTCGCCTCATTTTCTATTTAATTCTAAGGTATAAATATTGCATTTTACTGACATTTTAAGAACTAACTTTTGCTGGATTAGCTTGTCGGATGGCTATCATAACCACACTTTTGGATGTACGAAAAATATTTTCAATCATTCTGTCAAATTGCTTACCATACTATTTTACTATTTTAAGTATTTATTTACAAATGTGCAAAATATGAAAAGATACTTATTTTTAAAATACAAATTTATTATATATTTTTTTGAGAAATCTGTTAAAACTTGTTTTAAGTTAAAAACTGAAGCCTACAGGCAAATAACAAACTGGCCAGTACATTCAACTTACCTCAGTCAAAATTTGGCCTTTTGAATAATAATAAAAAAAAATATCAGCTTTTGGTCTTTCAAACTACCCGAACCCCCCTAGGCTAAGGCCTAATATAATTTAATAGCAGTTAAATAAATAATTGTATATATATGTATATGTGTGTGTATATATATATATATATATATATATATATATATATATATATATATATATATATATATATATATATATATATATACTGGCGATCAAAATTAGAAAACAATTTATAAATAATTGAACAATTCTGAAATAACGTCATTTTCACTGCTCAACAGTTAAAGGGGTTTTTGTCCCGTCTATACCATGCTACCAGAACACCTTTTCCACAAAATAACGAAGGTATTTCAACAAAAAACATTATTTTGCTGAAAACACACTGATCAAAATTACAGAACACTTTCAGATACCTCCCAGTTATTGGCGTTAATCTGGCACCTGGTGCTAATTTCCCCGATTATCTGTCAACCCCTATTTAACTGGCAGCCTAACTTCCAGTTTCACTGGCTCTGCAAGATGGTGGGCCGTTCTAAAATGACTGAAAGCCTCCAGCACCAGGTTGTCCAGATGAAAGCCAAAGGGATGACCCTATCAGCCATAGCATAACAAGCTGGTCGTTCCAAATCTGTTATTTCAAGAATATTGAATCTTTACATCATCACAAACTCATTCAAGTCTCCCAAGAAGGCTGGTCGTCCACGGAAGACAAATACAAGAGAGGAAAGGATACTTCGGAGGATCTCAATGGCCAATCGTTTCCACACTGCCGCTGGAATTGCTCACCAGTTCAGCGCTGAACAGGGTAAAGATCTATCTCGTCATACAGTGTCTCGCATTTAAGAGCATTTGGATTGTAAGCCCACTCTACAGTGACCAAACCTCTCATTAGCAGGAAGAATCAAAAGGCTAGACTAAGCTTTGCTGAGGAGCATGTTGTGTGGACAGAGGAAAACTGGTCCAAAGTTCACTTCAGTGATGAAAGCAAGTTTAATTTAATTGGGTCCGATGGGAAACATTATGTTCGGCGAAAAACTGGAGAAAGACTGAACCCAAAGTGTGTAAAGAAGTCATTGAAAAGTGGAGGAGGAAGTGTCATGGTTTGGGGTATGCTTTCTGCAGCAGGAGTTGGGCCTTTTATACAGCTACATGGCAGAGTGAATGCAAATGTTTATCAAAACCTTCTTCAACAACATATGGTTCCTTCCCTGCGTTCATCACCCAATCAGCCCGCAGTATTCATGCAGGACAATGCTCCATGTCACACAGCAAAACGGGTAAAGCAGTTCCTTGAAACTGAAAACATTGAAATAATGACATGGCCTGCCCAGAGTCCTGATCTCAACCCAATAGAAAACCTCTGGAAAATCCTTGGCGACAAAGTTATGGCCAAGAAACCCACTACAGTCACTGAACTGTGGAGGAGACTGGAAGAAGAGTGGACCAAAATCACACCAGAGCAGTGTGAGAGACTAGTGCTGTCCTCTGGCCGCAGATGTGCTGAAGTCATTCAGAGCAGAGGCCTGTACACTTCCTACTAATTCCTGACTGTTGTAACCTTCAGAAAAATTTGCTGTAATCTTTTTCCATGCTACAGTCATAGTTGTTCTCTAATTTTGATCAGTGTGTTTTCTGCAAAATAATGTTTTTTGTTGAAATGCCTTAGTTTTTTTGTGGAAAAGGTGTTCTGGTAGCATGGTATAGACGGGACAAAAACTCCTTCAACTGTTGAGCAGTGAAGATGACATTATTTCAGAATTGTTCAATTATTTATAAATTGTTCTCTAATTTTGATCGCCAGTGTATATATAAATGATGTTTTTTCTTGGGTGTTGTTTGATTCACCCGTCCCCACTAATGTCAAGTGCAAACCTACGCTCTTGATTATCATTAAATGATCTGTTCCAACCAAGCGGCAACATCGGTCTCCTTCGTGAAGCTAATATGGAAGTAACTGAAACTGCAATTCATCGAAATTTAACTAGGCCTGGCTCCATAGCAGAGCACATTTCTATTGACCTCAATGTTAAAATGGCCAACTTTACAGCAGGAAAAAAGGTGTTTCCAGTCTAGTACAAAAACGATTTTGGTGTAAATAGCTAATATTATCCTTAATGACAACTGTGAGAGGATGGAGGGGGTATCTTTTTTTATAACTCATACGTTTCTTTTATATTAAGTTATATTAAGTCTGCATAATTAAGGGCGTGGCCACTTGAGTAACAGCTAAAGCTATGGTCACACTGGGGTTTGTGTGTGCGAAATTCTGTCGTGCGGCGCTGCGAAAAGGGGCGGGATTAAATAAGATGATTAGACATTTAAAAAAGTGAGCGATTGCTCCATGTTTTAAATTTCTGTCCAGAGAGGTTCTGTTTTGATCCTCGATTGGTCTCACGCAGTCAAGTGATGCGATTTCGCAGGTCAGAGTTCACCAAGCTTGAACTTTGCACCGCAGCAACATGCGAAACTTGACGCATGACCCCGCGTTTCCGGTCTGACGCATTCGCGTGCGTATGAATGAAAGTCTATGGGAGGAAAAGCCCAATGTGACCGCAGCTTTCAGCTGCGGTCACACTGGGTTTTTCCTCCCATTCCCTGGGTTTTGACTTCCATTCATATGCACGCAAATGCATCAGACCGGAAACGCAAGGTCATGCGTCAAGTTTCGCATGTTGCTGCGGTGCAAAGTTCAAGCTTGGTGAACTCTGACCTGCGAAATCGCATCACTTGACTGCGTGTGTGATGGTGTAGTGCAGCTGATTTTGATATTGGAATCAATCCAAATGTGATGGTGCTGCGCAGCTGATTGACATTGACATCATTCAATCGGCACATAGCGCTGCCTTTTTAAAGCCTGATTGGTTGTCCCTTGGGATGCGGCACGTCCGACTCCGACGCACTTTGTTTTGGTGTCCATCTTCGCAGCTACAGGTAGAGGCATTGTGCTCGTTCTGATAATGATTTTTCATTTGTTTGAATGGGCCAATGTTAAGTTACTTTTGGCATTGTTATAGTGCATTGTGTGGCTGTGGCATTTTTCTGGGCTGGGGTGGCTGGACGACTGTTCATCGTTGCAGGTATGTGATAGCTTTTAATTGGCTGGGTAATGGGATTTGACAGCATTTAACCTGGGTTTCTCATGCAGTAGAGATATTAAGCCCTGCACCTCGCTGTATTTACATACCTGACCAACAAGTGCTCAAAGCGTCCGCTTTGTGCGCCCATTGGTAAATGAGGCACTTATGATTAGTGTTATCATTTAAAGGACTATTTTAATGGTTTTGTTTGTGCCTCTCTCTTAAGGATTCTCCCTTTTGCTTGATCCCTTTTTCTATAGATGTCTAATTAGCTCTTATTCCTCGCTATTGCCGTGGTTATTGGAGGTCGTCTGGGCGTGTGCTACTGCTGTTTGTTCCGCGCTGCTAATGCTTACGCCGGTGTTGTTGGCTATCGTACAGACGCCACCAACGCAGCTGTTTAAAGGGGACTGCCAATTTTTGATCATTAGTGTGCCGCTTTGTGCTCCACTTCATTCGTTTGTTTGTTTAGGATGTATTGATTTGCGTTAACATTATTGGTGCTCTGCTTTTTGTTTTGTGAAATATAATTTTTCGTTTAGTTATGCCGAGCATTTATTTTGTTTTTGTTATTTAGAATTTTTTTTGTGGGTTGTTGTTGTTGTTGTTGTTGTTATTATTATTATTATTATTATTATTATTATTATTTTGAGTGTCAATTGTTGTCTTGATTCAGAGTGTGTGTATATGAGATGTTTTAATCACAGCTGTAGCTGTCTCTCAACCAGATCATAGAGTAGGTTTGTTAACCTGATTGACCCACCTATTGATGTGTCTAAGTTATTTTCAGTTTATTTACTTTAATTTTGATTTATTTCAGGAACTGAGGTTTCTACCGGTGGATGAGTGGTCCTTTTCCAACTGGTGGTGGTGCTTCTTTCCCGTGTGCAGTGGGACCCTGAGTGCTTGATAGTGTAATTCGAGTGCGCTGGGGTAAAGTCAGTCTGCTTGTATCCAGTCAGTGGGAACCTCAATCCTGTGTTTTGATTTTGTTTGTTTATTATTTTTCTTTTATTTGTTATGAAGTGGGAGATTCTGATGTGCCTCTGTGCCTTTTTGAGGGGAAACGAATCTGTGTGTCTTTTTCTAATAGAGTTATTTCCCTGGGTCACTCCCAGGGTGGCGTAGTCTGTCATTTTGATTCAAAGATGGTTCTAACTCGTATCCATACCCTCGTCACACGTGAGACCAATCGAGGATCAAAACAGGACCTCTCTGGACAGAAATTTAAAACATGTAGCAAATCGCTGGCTTTTTTAATGTCTAAACATCTTGCTTAATCCCGCCCCTTTTCGCAGAGCCGTATGACAGAATTTCGCACACACAAAGCCCAGTGTGACCGCAGCTTAAAGGTGCGGTCACACTTGACTTTTCCTTCCATAGACTTCCATTCATACGCACGCGAATGCGTCGGACCGGAAACGCGGGGTCATGCGTCAAGTTTTCGCAGGTTGCTGCGGTGCAAAGTTCAAGCTTGGTGAACTCTAACCTGCGAAATCGCATCACTTGACTGCGTGAAACCAATGGAGGATCAAAACAGGATCTCTCTGGACAGAAATTTAAAACATGGAGCAATCGCTGGCTTTTTTTAATGTCTAATCATCTTGTTTAATCCCGCCCCTTTGCGCAGTGCCGAACAACAGAATTTCGCACACACAAAGCCCAATGTGACTGCAGCTTTAGTCTTGTCATGTCACATCAGTTGATTCCAGCTGATTAGCCACTGAACTCCACATATGCATCATATTTTGTCTTGTTTTATGTAACTTTACACAGTCGACTGCCTTTTGGAATTATTTCTTACACAATAATGCCATTACAAAGTTTGCTGCGTGCTAGAGCATAGGTTGAGCTCAAAAAATAAACCCGACACTACCCGAGACTGTGCAAACCTGTCAAAGCTCCCGTTTTTGCCAGGATTCTGCTGTTTTTTACCATTCTATTCCGCTATCATCCCATTTAAGCATTTTCCCGTATAGTTCTATGAAAAGTTAAAGTAGCATCAAAGAGCTGATCTTAAATGTGATATAGTCTAATTGCAAGAGTTGTTCAAGAGAATTACACTTTCGCTTTATTTTGGCTTGAAACCACATTGAAATGAATATAAAAACGTGGGTCGGGTTGGGTCAAGTCTGGGCTCGGGCAGAGAATCTAAACTCTACTGTGTGGGGACTCACTCACTCACCCACTCAAACAGTTTTTGCTCATCTACTTGCGGCAAATGTGACAGGATGCAGGTGCATTTGGATAACAGATAGTTGGAACCATAGACTGCAAAAAATATGGACGAAGTAGGCGTTATATCACACAGAGGTTTCTGAAGAGCGCAAAGGAAGCTACAAGTAGGCATGGCCAATAGTCACAATTTTGTTTGCACATTATCGTGCTGAACGGGGTATACCAAAAAAAAAAAGCAAAGAGGTGGAGCATCTAACGCTTAATACTTCATTACCTGCGACTCGTTTGTGTTCTGACCACATGTACTTGATTGTACTATTTCTATAAAGGGTTTAGTCTTTTAAAAACACTGTTGTAATACATTGAGCCACTAAGCATGGTTCTTACGACATTTTTCTACAGGAGGAAAATGCAAATTACTTTCAAATACTTCAAATATAGTCTGTGTTATTAAATGCAAGGCTATTTATGAAATCCAGGCATAAAATGGTATGACAACGTTTCAGATGACCGTTCTTACAAAAAACAAATACATTTCTATATATCGTTTAGAAGTATATAATTTCACTTACCTGGGAAATGGAGCCCACTTGAATGGTTTGTGAGCACAATTAAGTGCCATAGTATCTTGTAGTAGTATATTGTGACTCATTCATCATTGCAGGAAGGCTGAAGAAACTCCACAACAACTACATTAAATGACCATTTGGAAACTACCTGCTTCAGTCTAAAGCTGCGGTCACACTTGACTTTTCTTCCCATAGACTTCCATTCATACGCACATGAATGCGTCAGACCGGAAACGCGGGGTCATGCGTCAAGTTTCGCATGTTGCTGCGGTGCAAAGTTCAAGCTTGGTGAACTCTGACCCGCGAAATCGCATCACTTGACTGCGTGAGACCAATCGAGGATCAAAACAGGACCTCTCTGGACAGAAATTTAAAACATGGAGCAATCGCTCACTTTTTTAAAATGTTTAATCCTGCCCATTTTCGCAGCGCCGCACGACAGAATTTCGCACACACAAAGCCCGGTGTGACCGTAGCTTTAAAGGGCACCTATGATGCAAAATCAACTTTTGGAAACTTTTTTGGACATACCACTACAGTCATATTGGTGTGATATGAACGCAACAATTCTCTTTTTTTAAATTTCCTGATGGTAAAATAGGATCCAAATCCCAGTCATTTTGAGGCCCACCGCAACGTGTCATAGAAGTGCGATATATTTTTTTTTTTTGCATGTCAAAGAGGACGATGTTCCAGAACTCGCCCAATGATTGCGTGAATGCAATAGGAGTCAAAAACTCTCTAAAACATTTGCTTCAACAAAACAAACTCTGTTTTTGGCTGGAATTTAAGGATACAATAATTTGTGTTCATTCATTGATTTTAGTTTGAAGTATACTGGGGATTTAAGCCATACATGTTGTGTAATTAACGACTATAGAATCCCTAAGCTACTAAGTAGCTGATGATGCCACACAGAAACACACACACAGTCAAAATAACTTTACTCCTGATTGTTGAGACCTCAGAGGCATCAACTATTTGTTTATAATGAGCTATTCATAATTTAAAGTAAGTATACATACTGGAATACAGGCCAATGGTCAATGTTCACAATGATTAAGCTGCTGAAGCTGTTAACTTCAAATCTCTTTGACCGGATGAGGTGAATCTTCTGGTAATCACAGTATGTACACAACTTGAAAGAAAGATTCCACTACATTTGCTGTGAGGAGGATGTAACATCTTTTCCCTAAATGTAAGCTTTGTCAACCTGAATCACATGCAGCTATCCAGTTTTCTGTCGGAAATGTCTTGGCCCCCTTTGGTGTGGAGAGAGAAGGATATGAGGATGGGTCCTGACCTTTCTCTGCAGCTCTCAATTATGTGGTGTTTGCTCTCATTTGAGTTGACGTTTGGTTCCTTCCGGTGACCTCGGAAGGCAACCTTTGTAGCATTGCTATCATGAAATGAACAAAAAATGAGGATCTTCGAGGATCTGCTGGCTTGGAATGGGGTAGTTTCCAAATATGTTACAGGACATTGTGTTTTAGAAAACCTAAGCATGCTTTGTTGAAGTAATGAAGGAATGATTTTATTACAATTCACAATGCAGCAGAAGTGAACACTGCATATCATTGAAGCAAGGGTTTAGGAGGTATTATGATATAATGTATTATTACTTTATTTTGGGCATCCCTTTAATGCTTTTTGTTGAATTTGAGTTCTCATAACTAATTCTCATTAGAGTATAAGTAGACTGTTAGGTTAGTGTTAATGTAAGTTGACATGTAATTGCAAAGTTGAGCAGTATCAGCAGATATTAAGCAGGTAGTCTACTAATACTCAAATGAGAAGTAATTGGCCTGTAGTTGCAATGCAACTTTTAGTCAACAAAATGTGCAATAAGGACTATCAAAATAAACCCAGCAAATGTTTTTTTGTTTTTGAAAGATGTCTAATAGACGTCTAAACATAGTCGTCTTGGCTAAAACAAGGCTAAATTCAATGAAAATCTAATTGATGTCTAAGAATAGGCCAAAACTAGACTATGAATGAAGACTATAAATTAATGACTACACTTATTAAGTCTGTCTATTTGACTGCTACTCTAGTTTTGGGCTATTCTTAGATGTATATAAGATTTTTACTGACAGCCCAAGTTTGGCCTTGTTTTAGCTAAGCTGTCTACATTTAGATGTCTATTAAACACAAAATTGTTTGCTGGGAAGTGTTACCTATAATGTAGTAGTTTAAACTGTCAAATCATGTATCTGTAAAGCTTGATTGGAGTCCTAACCCTCTTGTTGACTTACTGGTAAAAAATGACCCAGGCACTATTTTAACAGCAGAAAAAACTAAACAATGTTTTTCATTTAGAAATTTGGTGAAATTTGGTTTTCTAAAATGGCCCCAACATTAGACAAAATTAATTATTTTATATTTTCATATTTTTATGAAGGCTGTACACATTTAGGGTACAACATTTGTACTTTGGGTCAATTTTGACCCACCAACTAAAACATTTTTACACCACAAAAATTATTGGCACACGCATGCAGACTCCAACACACACACACACACACACACACACACACACACACACACACACACACACACACACACACGCACACACACGCACACACACGCACACACACACACACACACACACACACACACACTCGATGAGAATCAGCTGCTTTAGTTTTATGAATACTGTATTGATAACCTTTAACACTTATGCAGGTATTTTAGCATTAGAAAATATACCCTTTACTTGAGTCAAAAATGAGTAGTGCCAATTAAACATTGATGAAACACTCTGTCATGGGTCAGGTTTGATCTGAGCGTCAATGTCGCAATCTGTTGTGTTACAGCTGTTACCTCTTACAATTAGCACACGCTTTACTCACCTGCTGCTACTTGGTTCTGATTCTCCCCTCTACTTATACTTGCACTGTCTTGTAATTCTCTGTAAAGTTATTGTCTTTATTAAAGCTTATGGATGCTATGTTATTCCCTGAGTGAATTATGTCTTATCTAGTCCAGTGTAGTCCAGCACTGTAATTTAACCTGAGTATTCTGTCCAGCCTTGATATACTCCACACTGATGAGGAAAACCTAAAGATTGTGAGAAAGATGAGGTTGCTTCTTCACGCAAATAGATTTGAAAATTGAAATTAAATTTAGCTGCTTTATTCTAGAGGTTTAGTGAAGGTGAGTCATTTTGACCCAAAGGACGAACAGTGTACAGTGGTTCCTCATTATTCATGGGAGTTACATTCTAAAAATAACCTGCAATAGGCAAAATCCGCATAGTCTGCTTTATTTTTTACAATTATTATAAATGTTTTAAGTTTTTCTTAGACCGGCAAGCACATTTTCACTCTTTTCATTCTTGTTTAAACACTCTCAAAGTAAAAATCTTTGTAGAAAAGTAAGTCAAGTATTATGAAATGGAACTAAACATCAAAACCATTGGATCCTCATTTATTTATTCCGTTATAGTGCCCTACGTTTACGTAACTTCTACCTTCCTTTTAGCATGTCCAGAAGTTAAAATTTTGTAGCCTTTGACGGTGCAGAATGTTTTGTCGACATTGTGCGGAGTTACACTGCTAGCGATTTAAAAAATATATGTAAATTTGGCCAGCTGGATGCATTCTGTACTGTACAGGAAACACGGCACTGAGGAGATTGATTGACAATACTCTACAGGCAGTCAGGACACAAAACACAAATCCATGAAAGTGTGAGGCTGCGAAAAGAGAACGGCGTTACAGCAAAGGACCACTGTATAATTCTAAGACAACAGGAGGCTTAAGCAAAATTTACAGTTATCTTTGTTTATTTAGCACTAGTCATGGTGCCAACATGGCAGACAATTTTCATAAAAGTTGAAAGATTTTAAGAAATTATACACTGGTGTGCCCCAAGGATCACTTTTAGGCTTATTTGCATTTCTATATGATGCTAAGGCAGAACTAATGCTAAGGCTTACTCTGAGATTCCATCTATCCTTCATACCACTACAGTATATCCTATTTATGGGGAGTCCTGGAGCCTATTGCAGCAGGCCAGAGGCCGGGCAACACCCTGGGCTGTGTTTCCCAAAAGCACAGTAAGCCTATATAGACCACAGAGATCATAGATTAGTGTCTGTGGTTTCTAAAATGTACTAGATTCCTATGCTTTTGAGAAATGCATCCCCAGACAGTTGGCCAAAAAAAAAAACACGTGCATTCTCCCATAAGACGGTACCTAGAGGAAACTTTTTCGCCAATACATACTTCGTTTCCCAACTTATTTTTTTGTGAAGTACCTATGCTACCTATTGAACAACATTCATTAAATTAAAACGAGTAGTATATTCAATTTATTTCTACAACAAATGCAGGAAATGTTATTAGAAACTAAAGTCAGTTACACAAGTTTATTTTCTGATGGAGACACTATGGTGGAGACTCTATGGCTCAAGAGGGCAAACGTCATGTCTGTAAAGATCTCTGATTCAGCATCAGTGCACTCAGTTCATAATCCCCCACTTCAAAAAGACACAGACTGGGCAGAATTTTGGCTGTCTTTTTATGCCTATGTCAAATGTACTTTCATTAGATGGCTCACGTTTTAGTTAATCTCCATTTTTGACAGAATGCAGATGTAAGCACCTGTTCCCATGAGTATGTTGTATTTCCCACATGCCTTTGATTTCTGTCTGTATCCCTTTGTTGTAGAATTCAGGTTGATGAATGGCAGAAAACTGAAGCTGGTTAAGCAAGTTAAGAAGCCTAATATAAACAACAGAACATAACTAAATAAAATAAAGGCAATGTGATTATTTGATTTCTGAGCATTTAAAGTTGTAGTGAATGACACTTAATAAACAATGGGAATTTCATTTTTGCAGTTTAGTTCACAGGGCCTAGATAATGTTATTCTGGTGAAAGTTTGCAGTAGTCATTCATTCTTTTTTTTTTGGCTTAGTCCCTTTATTAATCAGGGGTCACCACTGCGGAATGAACTGCCAACTTATCCAGCATATGTTTTACGCAGCGGATGGCCTTCCAGCTGCAAGCCATCACTGGGAAATTCCCATACACACTCATTCGCACACATACACTACGGACAATTTAGCTTGCCTAATTCACCTATACAGCATATCTTTGGACTTTTGGGGGAAACCGGAGCACACGGAGGAAACCCACGCAAACACGGGGAGAACGTGCAAACTCCACACAGAAATTCCAACTGACCCAGCCATGTTGTGCACATGAGGATGGACTAGTCGTGTCAATTACAGCATAATTGAAGTAACTTAAACAAAACCAGCTTTCTGTGGAACTTAATGTGTCTAATAAGCTGAACTTGTATATTTCATATTGACGAAACCTAATACCATTCTCATTTTGAATACTATTTTTTTTGAGAGTGTAAAGCTGTTTTCTGACTACGTGATTTTGTGAGCTGAGCTCTAAAAGTGAAGTTTCACAAACTAATTTCAAGAGGAGCATGTGATATGATTGATCGCTGCTGGGTTCTCATCTTTAATCATTAGCCAACATCCCAAGCCAATCGGATTCTTCCAAACAGTTACATGGACACCAATGATCCGATTTTAATAGGATTAAGGCATTACTCTGATTAAGAGTCTTCCATGTAAACAGCGTTTTTTTTTTTTTTTTTTTTTTTTTTTTATAACCTTAATCCAACAAAAGTCATAATCGAACTAAACAGAAATTAAATTGAGACATGTGGAGTCTGCCGATCTTAGTAGCATTACTGAAGTGTAGTACAGACATGTAAACACCTTAATCAAACTATTTGACTTTTCACCACGTTTCATGACAGGATATTCTATACACACACGGCTGCACCTATCGAGTCAATGAATGACGAACCAGACATCCGCATTGCGAAATGCGGAGTTTTTGGCGTGCGGTGTCAAGTTCCATTAAAACACCCGTTCCCCTTCATGAGGGGAACTTCAATGCTATGTGGAAAACTTCCACTATGGGGATCTGAGGGTTGCAATGGGAGTAAATCTGCTACCCTTGGGCTTGCGGACCTCTCGCTCCTCCACGTGCTCCATCCAAGCTTCGAGTGAGAGAAGCGCTCCGTCCTCGGATGGCCGCCCTCTCACTTGATGACACTGAGGCTCAGATGTCCACCGCTGCATCAGAGGACGGGCTGTCATTGTCTGATGAAGGATTCTAACCCGCTCGCTCCCTCCGGGGTAGCGAGCGCGGCGTCGGATCTAGAAACAGACATGATAACTGTGCTTTCCTGGGCTGCTTTGGCCATGGGCCTGGAGATGGTTTATTCCGACTAGATGGGTGTATGTGGAGGATTAAAATGGCAAGACCTTCTAGCCTCCCATACCTTTCTTCCCTGAAATGCACAGTGGGGTCACGCAGTCTTGGAGGGCACCTTTCTCTGCTCGATCTGCATGCACCTCTGCCCTCACCACCCTTGATGGTGAAGCAGCCAGGGAGTACGAGTCGATTCCCCAGATTGAGAGTGCCATTGCTGGCCCGCGTGGTGCCTCTTTTCGTCCAAGGCGTATCGGTTATCTGCCTCCCTCGGAGCCAGAGCCCACATAGCCGCGGGCCAGGCTGTTTCAACCCTGCATGCAAGGGACCATGCGCAGGTGCTGGCCCAGCTGCACGAGGGTGGTTCTGACCCAGACTTGTTACAAGCCCCGCATCGCACCCGACTGAGCTCTACGGACCTCAAGTCCGCTGCGTGTTGAGACCACTTCAGCACTGGCTTCACGATCGAGTCTCCAGACCCGCATGGCACGCAAACACACACCTGATGACTGTCACTGCGCTGTGTTGCCGCACCCTCAGCCCCTGGAACAACCCCTCGTTCCTACCGGCCATATTGTTGTTTTAACAGATGCTTCCAGCACGGGCTGGGGGGCCGTGTGTTGCGGGCATGCAGCTGCAGGCCTGTGGAAAGGTACCCAGTTGCATTGGCATATCAATCGCCTAGAGCTGTTGGCAGTGTTCCTCGCTCTCCGCTTTTTTTTTACCGGTGCTGCAGCGACAACACATGCTGGTCAGGACAGACAGCACGGCAGCGATGGCGTATAGCAACCGTATGGGGGGTATTCACTCTCGCCGCATGTCTCAGCTTGCTCGCCGTCTGCTCCTCTGGAGTCATGCGTGGCTGAAATTGCTGCGCACCATTCATATTCCAGGCGAGCTCAACTGTGCAGCCCATGTGCTCTCACTGCAGCCTTTACATCCAGGAGAGTGGAGACTCCACCCCGAGTCTGTCCAGCTGATATGGGCACGATTTGGGGAAACCCAGATCAATCTGTTTGCTTACCCCGAGAACGCTCATTGCCAGCGGGGGGTTTTTTTCCTGACCAAGGGCTCCCTCGGCACAGATGCGCTGGCCCACAGCTGGCCTAGGGGCATGTGCAAATATGCATTTCCTCCAGTGAGCCTGTTCGCGCAGTAACTGTGCAAGGTCAGGGAGGGCGAGGAGCAGGTCTTGCTAGTTGCGCCTTTCTGGCCCAACCGGACCTGGATATCAGAACTCTCCCTCCTCCTAACCACATAGCATTGAAGTTCCCCTCCCAAGGGGAGGAACGGAAATGCTATGTTCCTTTACCACAATGATTGCCCCTTAGCTGTTGAGCGTGAAAGCCTCTTCAGCTAGAAAAGGATGCTCAGCTTAACAAACGCTGCGCTTTTATTGCCAAATTGATTGCAACAAGCATCAGCTGTGCAAGCTGACGCTGCCAACTCATTGGCATTCATTGGCCCGTTTACAAAATCCCCATAGTGGAAGTTTTCCACATAGCATTTCCGTTCCCGGGGAACGATGGTTACTTTATTAACTGGAGTGTTCTTACTTGATACTCACATCCAAAGCCAGCTCAAAAGATGGCTTTCTATCCTGATTGACACCCTGTCATAGTCTCTGTTCCTGAACTTCTCGAATTGCCATCATCTGAGCTGCAAGATTGGTCCATGCAGCCACTCCATCTGCAACAGTGGCCACAGCTAGAATAAGAGCTAAAGCTGCCAGAGCCATCGATGCCATCACCTGAGCTCCAAGAGTGGTCATTGCCATTGGCAGAGCTACTGCTGCTAGAGGCATTGATACTGGTGCCTGAGCTCCAAGAGTGATTAATAGGAGCAATAGATCTGGCCATCCTTCTTAATAAATGCTGCATTTGGAACTTTTACTCCTTTACCACACCACTCAACAGTCGTGAAGCAATGTGTAGACTGGTATATGGAAAGGAAAGTTGGCAGAAAGAGCGGGTTCACGTTTAGAACGCGCTGACGTGAGACGTCTACTCCAGCCAATCCAAGACACATTCACATCCGCCGTGTTTATGAAAATTAAAGCATTTAATTTTTTTTCTAGAAAAAATTCGCTGCTAGATGTTAGTCAGATAACGTTTCTATGTTCCTTCTTAATGCCAACTGTGTTAAAAATTATCGATAAAATGCTTATGATAAACCGCTGTTTATTTTCCTTCAAGATTCAGTTGCTTGACGCGTGTGCACATGAAGAAATGCTCCGGTGAGCACCAGCACACACACATATACATCTTGACATGCGAAATGTTTCTCCATATGTTTTAATTAAAGTTGTTCACAATACTTGACCATCCATAGAATTTGTAGTCAAATGTGTAAACATTTAGTTGTGGTTCACGTTTCTGCCTTTGGATGTCTCTGGGACACAGCAGCTGCATGAATGCATTTAAATAAAAGTGAAACTATCAACAAAGGCCTGTATATATACAATGTAGCTGAATTAATCACTCTGATTAGGAGGTTCCAGCTTGTAAAAAGGTGTTTGCGTCTTTGTACAACTTGCAAATAATACAAACTTGTAAACTGGGAATCTTTTGACAATTTTGACTTATACCATTTGACCACTCTACTTACTGAGTCAAAAACGTGAGCAGCTCTAGTTAGAGCACCACTTATTGTCAGAATTATGATAATTACCAGATTATATAAACAAAATGTTTTCATCACTGTCTATTGGATCCAAAGGCACATTGAAAAAATAAAGCAGATCGGTTTCTGGGAATTTTAGCATACTTAAATAAAAAAACACATGACATTATAAATCAAGTTGTTTCCCCAAAACCCAGTGAAAGAAATTTAACAATTTGCTCTTTTATTGGCCACATTCATTTAAACAGGAGGCAGTCCAACTTTTAAAATGTTCTTTTATCCAACACCAAACTTTTATGGAAGACATTGTCAATGAGAACCTTGTACAAATCCAATATTCCTCCTAATGATGCTGGTTTTTAAATTGCATCAACATCTGTCTGAAATGGCAGACCGCAATGCCATCAAAGTTGATTTAATAACAGAGAGTATGTTTAACATCAAAAACAACAAAACGTAATCTCCCTAACATATATAAAGAGCCAATTCAGTCTGTGACAGCTGTCAGTTCTTTCTTTTAAAGAAGAAAGTAAAAGCACACACATACGCACACTGTAAAGAGAGAATATAAAGTTCTATTTAAAATGTTAGCCAAAGATTTTGTAGTAGCAAATTTTCAACTAAGACAAAATTCATATTAATATGCAGGTATTACTGGAATTCTTTAAGGTAAAAATAAATACACCTGTCATTTACTCACTTTTATGTGATTTTAAACTCAACTGACTTTATTTCCTCTACACCACACAAAAACAACAATGTTGAATAATGCACTGGTCACGTGTTTATAAATAGAATTTTCAGTTATAAAGAAAATGCTCTCCATTTGACTGCAGAATTATGTGGTTTTTGATTAGCAAGCTTTGTTTTATTGAGAGATACTTTAAATAATACAAGTTGTGTATTCAAATTTTCCTTTTAGTTTTTTTTTTTTTTTTTCGTTCTGCAGCTTTAACATATTGCATGAGCTACATTTAGCTGAAATGGCTGCATTGAAATAGTTATCTTATTCATTCATTTATTTTGATCTGTTTTTCCAGGAGAGAAATCCAGACTTCCTTCTCTCCAGACACTTCCTCCAGCTCCTCCGGGGGGATCCCAAGGCATTCCCAGGCCAGCTGAGAGACATAGTCCCTCAAGCATGTCCTGGGTCTTCCGCGAGGCCTCCTCCCAGTGGGACATGCCTGGAACACCTCCGTAGGTACGCATCCAGGAGGCATCCGAAATAGATGCCTGAGTCACCTCAGCTGACTTCTCTCAATGTGGAGGAGCAGCGCCTCTACTCCGAGCTCTTCTAAAGTGACAGAGGTGCTCACCTTATCTATAAACCTCATTCACACTACGAGCGACTCGCATCGGCAAAGCGACAAGTGACCGTTCATTTCAATGGAGAGTGAGCGACTTCCGGCGACCTCCATCTATGGGAGCAACAGCAACCTTTGGCGACTAAGGGGGCGAGTCGAGTGACACGACAAAGTTGAGAATCCTTCAACTTTATGCAAATGAAAATCGACTTTCTTGAGCGACAGCCAATAGGAGCACCAGTGGTTCTCACGTGATCCTCACTCACCTCCTGAGCCGTAAGTTTATTCTATCTTGCTATCTTGAAAAAATTTGTTAACAATTGCAGTCTTGCCTTTTTATTTAATAAAATGTATTTTCAGAATTTGTGACACTCTTTTGTTTGAATTTATTAAAAAAGCATGATATGGTTTTACTATATGTAGCAACACATACAGGATTGTGAAGGCACATTTATGCACATCTGTAGGCTAACTGAGAGCATTTAAATCCTTTTTGCAACACTCATTGACCTCTAAACCTTGTGTTTCCTAGAAGACATAACACATATACGCACTCATGAATCTTCAAGCAGTATAATCTCGTGAGTGGCCATAAGTGCTTTTTGTTAAGGTGTCCTGTGCAACACCTTACATAACCATGTTACAAAAGATCATTATATTTAACCTACCTGCACTAATCAT
The DNA here is from genome assembly GCF_903798145.1 of Danio aesculapii. Classification (NCBI taxonomy): domain Eukaryota; kingdom Metazoa; phylum Chordata; class Actinopteri; order Cypriniformes; family Danionidae; genus Danio; species Danio aesculapii. The sequence continues at coordinate 13,465,225 of NC_079453.1, forward strand.
CCTTTACAGCTGATATTCCAAGAAATGTATTTTACGTTACATTGAAAGACAATAAATCATAAGAAAAGCTCAAATGAGAATCATCAAAAGATTTGAGTATGTTGCACAATGCGGATCTGATAACATGTGGATGTGTTTAACATTCCCTCTTCTCCAATTCCCTAGTTTCTGTTTGTCTCCGAAAGGTTTCCCTCCAGCAATAGAGTTATTTACCTAAATGTCATTGATGCGTCTTGAAAGTGTGCCGCCAGGGGCCGTCTTCCCATTGCTGAAAATCCACTAAAAGCAGCCAAGATTTCCCACGGGAAACACTTCATTCTCCAAAAATAGATAAAGGGGTCAAAGTGCATAGGAAAATTTTAAAATGATAACAAAGCAACCATCCTCCAAGGTGAATTGTGGTGGAGCTCTTCTTCTTAAAAGCTCCCCTCATTCATATTACTGTGAAGGATGTTGTACGACAGAGCTTTAGAATCTAAACACTTCACAACATTCAAGTTGCCTTGTACAGTAGTCACCTGGAAATGGTAGATGTGCTCCAATACACCTGTATGATAATCAGACTGCTTTTATTTTTCGAATAAGGCCGATATATATGCAGTGTACACAATAACTTATAGTCTTTATACACTGTGATAAAGCCTAGTTCATTGGTCCATTTAGACTGCTTTTGTACCACAAGTAAACCATTCCAAACTTAATTTTCAAGTCGACCAAGTTCTCTTACTTCATATGAGATAGACAATTGCCACTACTGTAGTTATTCCAGTTGTGCTATTTTTAGTATTTATCTTCAGGAAATCACTGAAGGTAACGATGTCATGTTATCATAACGATATAGCGTGGCAATAAGCTCGTAAGTGTACTGTGCATTTAACACAGTGGCCTTATTAATCTATGTAAACACACAAAAACAACATAAAAGGGCACATAGGTTACCTATTTTTTCATATTTAATATAAGTCTTTTGTGTCCCCACAATGTGTCTGTAAAGTTTCAGCTCAAAACACCCATCACATTATTTATTATAGCTGTTTGAAGTGTCTATATTATAGCTGGAAAAAAGGTTTTGCTGTTTTTTTTTGTACTGGCCCTTTAAGGCTAGTCCTCCCCGCCCACAGTTCCCACGTGCCTGTCAGCAATCGCCGTCCTCGGCTGCCTCAGGAAGCAGATCTCACGTAACGTGTGTGAGAAATACTACTGTAAGAACTTTAACAATCAGTATTTGATGCGTTTTTTTGTGGAGTTGTAACAATGAGTCACACACAATGTCATTACAAAGTTCACGCACACACACAGCAAGGACACAAACACATAGCGCAGACACATACACACACACACACACACACACATTCAAACATAGCGCAGACATACACACACACACACATAGCTCAGACACGCAGACACACACACACAGAGAGAGAGAGAGAGCGCGTTAAGCTTTGCACTCGTTTTGCATGCACATGTGACATGAGACTGGTAATATCCACTGCTGTATGGATATCTGTTATGTTAATGTACAAAATAAACCGTCCACAAACCGCGATTTGAAGCGTCTTTTTTTATAATTGTTCTGACTTGCGGCTGTGCTGATTAAGTGCATCAATCAAGTGAAATAAATCGCTGTAAATTATTGCACACATGCTTTGTTTTAAAACATTTTAAACTTGTAAAACTCACTCTTGATTACATTTGATGATGATTGATGAACCTAGCGACTTGAACAGACCTTTTATTCCCGGCTGCTTTGCGCTCGTCCTCTCTTGATGATATGATTATACACGTGACTTCCGGACATGTTAATGCGCGCAGCTGTCAATCAATATTGGTGGGTGGGGGGACCGCACTTCTACGTAAAGTTGCGGTCGATCTGAAAACCGCTCTAATTGGTCCACCGTTTTTATGTTGTTAAATTTGGAAAAAAAAGGACTGGGTGTGTTTATTTTACCCCAATATGACAGTTTATACACTATACTTGCACACATTTCTGTCCAAACAGCTTGAAAAGTAGATTTTTCACCATAGGTGCCTTTTAACATTATGGCAGACACTGTAAAAAGCTCATTCCCAGCCACTAGACTTTTCCGACAGGGTATTTGAGTGTCATCACTTGACAGATGTGAAAGTATGTTTTGGGACCTGTTTTTTTTTTTTTTTTTAAAGCATGACGGTAAAACTATGGTGCCGCTATGAATGTATAAAACATATGCTTGTTTGTCGTAAAAATTCATAATAATGACCAAAAAAATACTAATTTGTGCATTGTGTCCGGAAAAATCGTAGTTTTAGGAGTTATCTAGCCCTTCCCCTTAGCCCTACGCCTTCAAGCTAAAGAGAATTAGGACTTCCCTACCCCTTTAAGTGAATGCACAAAACGAGGGTGAAGGGTAAGGGTTAAGGAGTAGAATTGGGATTGGGCCTATAAGTCACTCTGTGTGCATGTACCCCTAAACACAACAATGGCAGCTGAGAGAAAGGAACAGTTTCATAAACAAACAGCCTTTTCATCGATGAGCGCCAGTGTGGTGCATCACAGCATCTTTTTCTATTTGCCACGGACAAACACAGAATGGCACCGCCAGTATGGGCAAACTTATAGAAAAGATGTGGTGGGATGAGGTGGTCTTCACGTCCAGCATGAGACCCTCTACGAGTCTTTAAAATATCTCTGTGAGCAATTGTACAGGTGCAGACACATCTGTATCAGCTCTGCTACTTGTCTCTCCTGTGTATTCATGCCTATTATTGTTTTGGGTGTTTTTTTTCTGTCTTAGGCCGCGGTCACACTAGAGTTTGTGCTTACGAAATTCTGTCGTATGGTGCTGTGGAATGGGTCAGGATTAAACAAGGTGATTAGATATTAAAAAAGCCAGCGATTTGTCCATGTTTTAAATTTCTGTACAGAGAGGTCATGTTTTGATCTTCGATTGGCCTCACACAACCACATCATTTTGATTTTGCAGGTCAGCAAAGCTCAGCAAGTTTGAACTTTGTAAGGCAGTGAATTGTGGAACTTGTCACACAAGCTTTTGTTTCTGGTCTGTTGCATATGCATGTGTATGAATAAAAGTCCGAAAAGTGCATGGCTTATTTACTCCCATGGAATGAGAAACAAAATGGGGGCGAAAATCATGTCAAAGAAGGCAGAGTTGCAGAACACACCCCCCAATATTGTAATCTCAAAGAACCAATGTTAGCACAAAGGTGTTTAGGAACCAAAATAAACTGTTTTTATGGATCACCCTGATGCGGCTTGTATTTGCACTGCCCACTGCCAGCCATATATATGCCAAAAAATGCAATTCTTCCCTGAAGGAAGAGGACTTTTGATCATTTTTTGCAAGCTCAAGTTGATTATTTCAAATGGAGAAAGAGGAAGCTGTGTCCCTCACATTTCCACACATTTAGACATGACATGAATGGCCCTGTAAACAACAATGGAGGACATACAGCCATTCCTGTTCTTGCTTCTTGGCATGTGGATGTTTGTCACAAGAAGAAAACGAGCTTTATTAAAGATGAGTTGCTGTCATTGTAATACAGTGTCATATCTTCTCAATGTTTTTAAAAAAGGTGCTTTCCCGTGTTATCATTGCACATGCAAGTGACAATTCTATGTAAACCTATAGCATTCAGCAGTGAGTCTTGCTCCACCCTTTTGGTACTGTTGTGCTAGGTACTCTTATGAAAGGGTCCCAATAAGTGGTACAGTACTGTTGGCTATTTTGGTACTTCTGACAATGGAAATGGACATAAATGCGTATCGTACTGTACTGTGAACCATAATTCTCAGTGGATACAGGGCATTTAAAGGGGCCAACTTACTTATTATTTATTTAGCGAAAGAAAGAATTAAAGTAGTTTCCTCACTTGCACAAACATAAAGTTTTATTATTAATATATCATGCTAGTTTCCAAGTGAGATGCAATATTATTCTTTTCAACACATGGGATGGAAATGGTGCTTTATTGCACAAATCTTTTATGTAATATTTAAATTTTCAGCATAAATTGACAACTTTTTTGATGGAAACATAACTGGTGTAACTGCTTTATGTACAGTGATAGATTAAAATGTGTTATTTTAAAGAACTTTCTTAGCGCAACATTGCACTGAAGTTCTCACCCAGCCTATGACCCTCCTTAGCATTTGGTCAAAGTATTTCATTTTTGAAAGCATGATGTGCCTTCATGGCCTTTTTTCGTTGTGTCCAGGCAGTGACTCCCAGCCCTCACGTTTTTCAAATCACAATAGTGTTAGCTTTCAGTACAAGGTCTGTGTCAATATTCTGGCAGTTGTACAACACCGCCCCAGCTTCTCACTGCTTATGTCAACTACTTTGTAGACCTCACCCAGAAAATACCACAGCAGCCCAGTTCCTTTGGAAAGCTCTCAGAGAGCTGGGCCACTGACATAGAGAAGAACTCATTAATCTTGAGGAGGTTTCTGAAAACCATTAAATGTGCTTGATCTGATCTGGCAGCCATTTTGATTGATTGAGGGCCAGCTGGCACGGTTGGATGATATTCTGGCTTTTGCTGTAAAGGAAGTCTTGGGGGAAACTTATCAGAACGGAGAATGTTAAGAGGTTTTCCAGTATTTGCTAAATCACGAGACTACAATCAGAATCTTACATATAACACCCTATAAATGTTGAGGCAATACACTATACAGCCAGAAGGCTCTACTTATAAGACCATCTGAAAAAAAGACTGTTATGATTTTACTTTCTACAGTGCAAGGTACTTTTCAACAAGACAAGCCAATGGATTTGTAATCACATCTTTTCCACATTATTGGTCACAATAATTGGTCTTATTCTGACAGACCTGGAAGAACGCTCAAGATGACTTTGGGCCTTTGATGCAAAGGACACAGACGCTGAAACCAATGCCACTATTTGCTGCATCGGGTCAGTAAGCTGAAATCTAGAACCAGGTCAATTCACACACCTCACAAATCAAACATCAAGACATCCAAAAGTTGGGCAAACTGTCCCTATAATCCTGAGATATCTTAAGGCCCCATACTCACAGCAGATTTCTTATTCACTTTTTGTTTTAGGGAGTAAAAAGATGCTTGCATTATGTGCAAATTAGTTGTCATTATTTACCAATGTCTGACCTACTGTAAATGGATTGAACATAATGAAGCAAAAAGCAATTTCCATGTCAAAGAAGGCAGAGTCTTAGTGCACACCTATTTGGACCAATAGTGGATCAAAGGTTTGATTTAGCAGGCTTTAATAGAACTTTGTTTTAGCTTGATTTTGTTCTAAATGATATTGCACCACCTTGTTTTTCACTTTTGCTTCAAGTATATGAGTGACTTAAAATACAATTATGTTTAAATTTACAGTTGAAGTCAGAATTATTAGCCCCCCTTTGAATTTTTATTCTTTTTTAAATATTTCACAAATGATGTTTGATAGAGCAAGGAAATTTTTTACAGTATGTCTGATATAATTTTTTCTTCTGAAGAAAGTCTTATTTCTTTTATTTCGGCTAGAATAAAAGCAGTTTTTAAATTTTTAAAAACCATTTAAGGTTATTAGCCCCTTTAAGTTATATTTTTTTCCGATTGTCTACAGATCAAACCATCATTATACAATAACCTGCCAAATTACCCTAACCTGCCTAGTTAACCTAATTAACGAAGTTAAGCTTTTAAATGTCACTTTAAGCTGTATAGAAGTGTCTTGAAAAATATCTAGTCAAATATTATTTACTGTCATCATGGCAAATATAAAATAAATCAGTTATTAGAAATGAATTATTAAAACTATTGTGTTTAGAAATTCATTCATTTCATTAATTTTCTTTTCGGCTTAGTCCCTTTATTAAGGGCAGCGGATGCCCTTTCAGCCGCAACCCATCTCTGGGAAACATCTATACACACTCACTCATACACTACGTACTATTTAGCCTACCCAATTCACCTGTACCACATGTCTTTGGACTGTGGGGGAAACCGGAGCACCCGGAGGAAACCCACACGAAGGCAGGGAGAACATGCAAACTCCACACAGAATTTCCCCAGGGTGCTCAACTGACCCAGCCGAGGCTCAAACCAGCGACTTTCTTGCTGTGAGGTGACAGCACTACCTACTGCACCACAGCATCGCCCGTGTTTAGAAATGTGTTGAAAAAATATTCTCTCCGTTAAACAGAAAAAATAAACAGAGGGGGTTAATAATTCAGGGGGGCTAATAATTCTGACTTCAACTGTAAGTGTGGAAGGTGGCACGGTGACTCAGCAGTTAGCACTGTCACCTCATAGCAAGAAGGTCACTGGTTCAACTAGGCCAGTTGGCATTTCTGGGTGGAGTTTGCATGTTCTCCCCGTGTTTGTGTGGGTTTCCCCAGGGTGCTCTAGTTTCCCCCACAGTCCAAAGACATGCTCTATAGGTTAATTGGATGAACTAAATTGTCCGTAGTGTATGAGTGTGTGTTAATGCAAGAGTCTATGGGTGTTTCACAGTTGCAGCTGAAAGGGCATGCTCTGCATAAAACATATGCTGGAGTAGTTGGCAGTTAATTCTACTGAAGGAACCCTTGATAAATCAGGGACTAAGGCTGGTTTATACTTCTGCGTTGAGCGATCGCCGTGACCCATGGTGCATGCCTTGCATGTTGCCGTGCATTTATACTTCTGCGTGCTGTTTGTGTTGCTCTGCAATAACACTTCAGAAATGCTAGCTGGCAGTGAGGTTTTTATGTTCCTCTGTGTCGAGCTTGTTTATATAGTTCCTAATGGTGTGTGTGCACTGTTGTGTGCAATTTTTGTAAGTTTATAACCACCTAGAGGATAGTGGGGGTCACAAGTCTCTGGAATTGTTATTTTCGGGGTCGCAAGCTGAAAAGTTTGGGAACCCCTGTCTTAATGTACAAGTAGCTCAAATTCGCTCATTCTGAGGTGGGAAGCAGTGGATGTGCAACAACTTTCTTCATAAGGTAAACACAAAACTAAACTTTCCACCTGGAGCTCTTTCACAGGACTCGACACTTGTAAACACTTGTTCCAACGGGTTTGCGTGGCTCTTAGTCCCACCCACACTCGTCAGCGCTACCAAGCTGACCAGTCATAGAGCTTGCTCTACGCATCAAAGATAAATTAATTCATTAACATGTGTGGAAATGTCCTTCTCAGTTTAATCCTCCTATTCACTTGCCAGTCAAAAATGACCCGGCTGCCATTTTAACAGCAGAAAAAATACCTAAAAAAATGGCATCTTGAAGTTTGGTGACTTTTTCTATCATGACCCTATCATAAGAAAAAAGAATAACTTTCTTTTTAAAATATATTTTCATGAAGGCTATTACACATTTACGATACAACGTTTGTCCTCAGGGGTCAGTTTTGACCTGTCAGCACACACGCACACACACACATACACACACACAATTTGCTGCTTTAAATTTTATGAATACTTTTTACACTTATCCAGGTACTTTTAGTATTAGAAAATACAGGATGTTATACTTTAGACAAAAATGAGTGTTGCACACTGATTAAACTTTGATTAAAAACTCCACACTGATAAGAAAAAACCTAAATGTTCACTGGGTTTGTGATGAAGATGAGGTGGTTTCTTTATGCTAAATAGGTTTGAGGATTGAAATGAAACGTAGCTGCTGTATTTTTGAGATTTCGTGAAGGCGGCTCATACTTGATTCGAAGTGCGAAAAATGTATACAGAATTTTAAGACAACAGGAGGGTTAATAGTGTTCTACTCCTTACTAAGAACATGAGATTGGTCATGAAGGTGGGGACAGGGAAAGGTGTTAACGACAGAAGAGGCTAGTTCTGCTGGGGTGTGTCTCCCTAACTCTGGGAAAGTCAGTCTGACCATCTCGTCCTCCTCCCTCACCCTCTAATTCCTTCCAGACAGGCCGAATGTTGAAGCTGGAAGTCCTTCAAGGGCCTCTCCTGTCTGGAATGTGTGAACGCACTTTGGGGGGAAACAGTGAGATGGGTTATTGGGCGCTGGAGAGCGCCAGGGCAACGTGATATGCCACCTCAGCCACTGCTGAGCACCTGTGGGATTTAGGTTGGAAGGAAAAAATTCCCCCTGCTTTTATCCTTGAGAGCTGTCGGCTCTCTGAACATTGGCTGTCCACCGCCTCTACCCTTTTCTACCCTAGTCGATATACCCGGGCCTCCTTCCCACTTTCAGCCTCCAGCCCTGGTGCAACATTTCATCCGTTCAGCTCAATGGAGACCCACCCCAGAGTCAGCCTGAGACGTGCCAGAGGTATTTCCGTGCAAGAGTCTTTCCAAGGCAAACCTCTGGGGACGGAATAGTCCCTGCCAACACGGAGCAGTCAAAACAACCCTCTATTCTGAACAACTGCCCTGTGGGTCTACACAGCCAGTGTCCAAAGGAACCTACCGCTCATGATGTTTACCAATAGAGCAAAGACTAGTTTGTCTTCTCTTAGTGTATTATAACATTACTGGCAACCCAACATGAGGTCTGAAATAAATAGCGGCGATTGTTTAAGAATATTTGCTTTAGGTTTAGGGTTATGTAAAGGGATATATGATAAGGGTAACTAGATTGCTCTCTTACCTCTTCCAAAGATTAAGGGATAATCAAGCCTCTATATGTATGGTCAGAAAACACATTCAAATTTTGTTCCAAAATTAATTTTGTACATTTGTTGACACTTGGCTTTTGGAGGGGGATTTACAGCCCAACTTAAATTGCAAGAATGGCTCCTGATTCTGGATACTGTGTGTAATCACCCATCTAGGGTATAAACATGTCAATGTACGGTATCATTTATTCATTTATTTTCTTTTCGGCTTAGTCCCTTTATTAATCAGGGGTCGCCACAGAGGAATGAACCGCCAACTTATCCAGCATATGTTTTTATGCAGCGGATGCCCTTCCAGCTGCAGCCCAGTACTGGGAAACACCCATACACTCTCACATTCACATACATATGGCTAATTTAGCTGTGGGGGAAACCGGAGCACCTGGAGGAAACCCACGTGAACACAGGGAAAACATGCAAACTCCGCACAGAAATGCCAACTAACCCAGCCGAGGCTTGAACCAGCAACCTTCTAGCTGTGAGGCAACAGCGCTACTGTATGGTATCTTTTTTTTTTTCTCTCTCAAGGTTTGTTTTCCTTCACTTTCATCAATTGGTGAAGTTTTGTTCCTTGCCACTGTCGCCACTTGGCCTGCTTGGTTTGGGACTTGTAGAGCTGTGCATTGATGGATTTGCTCTTCAGTGTTTGGACTTTCAGCAGTGAAAATTAAACCACGCTGAACTGAACTAAACTGAACTTTAACTCTGAAAACTGGACTTGAACAGGTACTTTGTCCAGGTGCTCAGTTTGACTTGTATTTTCTAGTTTTATAACAGTGCTAATTATGCAAAATGGGAGGCAGTTATAATATTTGGTTATGAAAGATCAACTTTAACTTGCTACTTAAAAAAAATCTGTATTGATTAAAGGAAAAAAACATCATAAAAAAGATGGCCTTTAAGACTTCGGTGTCTGATTTGAGACTTACAGTATTTGTCCAACACAACCTTTCTGTCACCTCTAGTGCTGTACATACAGTGTATTCACCACAACAGTTCCTCATTTTTTCCCTCTCTCTCTCTCTCTCTCTCTCTCTCTCTCTCTCTCTCTTGCTTTCTTTCTCACACACACATACAAACACACACACAGACAGGCTTGTGGAAAACCATGTCTGCTGCAGTGCTTTGCATTCCTGTGGTTTGACTGGCTTTTCCTGCCGTGAACGTGAAGCGCGGCTGTACTGAAGAACATTCCTCAGGTCTTGTTGCTTTTTTCTCCTTGTATTTTTTTTTTATTAGCTGTTTGTCTTTGTCAAAAATGCACAAAGTCCATGCAAACCCAGAAGCACTGATTGTGTATCCATGCAGGATGTTTCAGCTTTGCTCTGGTCGTGAGAACAGCTACCACATCTTTAAGCCACCATTCACTGCTGATGCTAGACTGATAACAAGAGCCTCGAGTTGACACAGACGTCCAAATGTTCTCATATCTGTCTCATATCCAGCGGTGAGAAGGAGGGCTTTTTAAACTGTACAAACAGAGGGAGGTCTTTTAAAAGTACGGCCAAGGATACAAATTCTAGACCACATGTTTTTCTGGTTGCCACACAGTGCAATGACTGAAACCGACAGGACAGTTCATTATGTTATTGAGACCTATGGCGGGACTTCAGGACATCATAATATATTTGTATCCCACCCTAAAGATCTTCCCTTAGCCTAGCGTGCCAAGAAGCCATAAGTTTATTGAAAAAGCAGCATGAGTTATATATGATCTCACTGTAAAAGCACAATCCTGGGGATAACCCAAGTGCAACCCTTGGGCTTTTTACTTTGTGGACACCTCTGGAGAATTGAATAGGAATTTGTAGACAACCAAAATGAAGCAAAGTCTTTGGTATATGCATATGTGGGGAGGTAAAACCTACATGAAAATAATTGTTACAGTACAAGTAAGTAATCCAATTTTTAGTGGATAAGCATTGATCTTTGAGTTGTTCATGTCTATTTTGTGGCAAATGGTAAATGCATGAACTGTCAATCCAACTGAAGCATGCTCATGTGGTAAAATTATTCCCAATGGGAATAATTCCACAACCAGTATTTTTCAGCCAATGATGAACTTCTGGGGAGAGCTTTTTTTAAGGTCTCTTTTACAGCATCGACATTATAATGTAATTCAAATATGCCATCATAAGCGAAAGGCTAATTATACTGGAGTAAAATTAATTCCCATATTTTAAATACAAGGGGCAGAAAAATATAATTTAATGCAGTGCTTCTTGTTTGGTCTGATACCCACTTTATATCATACAGTATCTCAGCCAGGCAGTGAAAATCACAGTTTTTTTTTTTAAAGAAATCAGATCTTAAATGCAGCGCTTTTGTATGGGATGACAATTAATCGGAAGCCCTGAGGCTGGCGGACTGAATTTAAATGTCAGTGTGTATATACCCCATTGGTTTTTACTCATACTCACCATTGCTGAGATCCAATTTCTATTGGTTGAGCTTCATTACATTTGGGTATTTCTGCACTGTAAAACCCAACAGTCAAATTTTCCAATGAAATGAGTAGTAACCTCAAAGTTTACTGGAAATTAATTCTACTCATTTGAAAAGAGTTTTGAACTCAATGTTGCTGTGTGAAGCTGTTGATACTGTTTATGGCGTTTAATGATCCTTTGCTAAGATTTTAAGAGATTGAATGTGTTTTATTTCTTTTAATAATGTGACTGAGGTCACTATAGTTTTGAGTTTCTCTTCAGTAGTTCTGCTTGTTAACAGCAGGTGTTCATCATTAATGCTCAATCAAGACTTACTTAATCATTTAAATATCTTATTACTTTAATTTGAATAGAGTAAGTTCACAGTACTCATATAGATTAGTTTGTGAACTTAAATGGAATGTGGCAATCGGTTTCCTTAAACATTTTGAGTTGCCTTAACTTATTGGGTTTTAAAGTACTGAATTGGTTCGAGTTCTCTTAGGGTGTTTTTTCACACCTGCTTTATTTAGTTCGATTGAAACGCACTAGGGTTTGTTTTCCCTCTTGGTGCAGTTTGTTTGGGCAGGTGTGAATGTAGCAATCGCACTTAAGTGCGCACCAAAAGCAGACCAAAAAAGCGTACCATGATCTCCTTGAAAAGGGGGTCTCGGTATGCTTTCAAACAAACCCTGGAGCGGTTCATTTGTGGTGAGAACATGATCCGAACTAAAACCCAACGGCAAAAAGTACTGCGCATTTTTGGACTAATCCAGTTGTCATAGTCCGATGCGCTGTCCCATCTTATGGGGTGTGGGGTAAAAATATTTGTTGACAGCGCTTTACCAACAAATTTAAACTGAGAGAGAGGGAAAAACATTACCTGATGGATCGTTGGTAATATTTCCGTTTTGGGTGGTTTTAACGTTAAAACCAACAAATTTAAACTGAGAGAGAGGGAAAAACCTTACCTGATGGATCGTTGGTAATATTTCCGGAAGATGACCATGTCGCAGTTTAGCTAAATTAATTCATACATCCTCCTGAAGTGACTTGCGATGCGCCTTCACTGTTTGCAATGCATTAAAATATTGTTTTCCAGCCGTAGCCATGCTTCATTCTCGAAATGTATAGTATGTCTGAAGTGATGTATGCAAACTATATAGAATACAATGACCAGGGATGGCAATGACCAGTTGTTGCCCTTGGTCCAGACCAAATGAACTGAACCACAGATGTGAAAGCACCCTTAATTTATTGGGTTTTGCTGTGCTCAGATTTTTTTGTGTACTCAAATGGATTAAGTTCACAGTACTCATTATGATTAGTTTTCTTAAACATAAATGGTTTGTTGCAATCAGTTTCCTCAAATGGTTTAAGTTACCTTAACTTTTTGGATTTACAGTGTGAAGGCTGGAGTCATATCTCTTCTTACATTTCTTTTTTTACTGTTTTATTTAGAAATATATCGGGTTACAAAAGAAAGTTTTCATGCTAAGCAAACTGTAACTGCATTTATGCACATAACAGCAAACATTATGGGATGTTTTAGGGTCAAAGTAAAATAGTACCAGTACACAAATTTTGCTTCTTACATAATGTCTACTTTCTACCTACATCTGTGCCAAAGTATAAATGCAATTTTCCTTTCCCTTTATGTGATTTTTCCGATACACACATCCTTGCCATGATCCATTCATGCAGCTCAGTGCACATTCAAATTGGCCTTCCAGCTGTGCATTTTTCTGGATCTCATTTCCAACTGAGCTTTAGCCAATCACAATGGCTAAATTTAGTACAGGGTTCTATAGTGAACGAAAACAATGCAAATCCCAGCTGTAAAGGCAGAGCTGCTTTTGTTGTTTTTCTGTAACTCCGCTGCTAAGAAAAGAAAAATGGTCCTATTTTTCATTACAGATCTCGAGTGAAATCCAAAACACCTTTACAGACCCAAATAAGATTGTGTAACATCATTAGAATACCTGAGTCTAAGGGGATATTTTAATTATTTTGGTTATTTATTTAACCAAAGCATTAGGGAGCCCTAAAAATGCAATTTTGGGAAATTAGCATTGAGTTCTCAAGCATCTTATAAACATAATAATAAATAAAAATACAGTTTTGTAGAGATAAACGAAAAGGAAAAGGGAGATTTCCAGGAAACAGACCATAACCACAAGTAAATGCTCTACCTGCCTGTGTCTGTTATTCTAGCTTCACCAGCGGGTCATTTCACAGGGTCAGTTAACAGCAGCAGATGCTGGAGCTTATGCTGATTGTTATATTGAATATGCACTCATAACTTTCAGATTTGGTTTGATGGTTGACCAGGCACAGGGTAAATGAAGATGGGGGGTGACTGTGGATGAATGAGGATGAAGGAGTCATGAGACAGTGATGCGGATGTGCATTCAAAAGATGATCATTACATGCAACGAACGTCATTTAACAGCATGAGCGAATCATACTCTTATCAAATCTATTATATAATCGTGTATAAATATACACTATTGTTCAAATGTTTGGGATGTTACATGTTTTATAAAATGTATGTTCCCCAAGGTTTGCATTTGATCAAAAATACAGTAAAAACGGTAAAATTGTAAAATATTATTTAAAATTAAAAGACATCTTTTACTACAAACTTGTTTGTATTGCTTTTTATTGTCTGTTTTTTTTCAGTAAATATACATGTCTCTACCTTTTTTTGCCCAATGCTTATTTTATGTTGTTAAGAAGTGAGTAGGTGTGAAGTTAGGTGCTCCAAAATATTTCTGAAAGTATACTTTAGTGGGGTGATAAGAGAGAGATTGCCAGATGAAATACAATAGGTTAAAAGGAACTGTGCCAAGGAACACAAAATCCTATTAGTTTATGGTTCTGTTTATAAACACACACACAAAAATATGTATTGAAATATATTAGTAAATTGTCCTCTTAAGGAAAAGGAAAAAAGTGAAAATTTGCTACTTATGTTATCCGTAATGTCATATACACATGAATTTGTTATATCATTATAAAGATAATCATGTTTATAGAAACACTATAAATGAGGAGTACTTCTCTCCTCCTCAATCGCCAGACACAGTGAAGCAGTGCAGCAGGTCTCTGGCCTTATCTATTTCAACCATTAATCCTTCCAGTAATCCAGAGGATTTTAATCATAGGCGAACGGATAGGCAATGTGTCTGAATGGTAACAAACTCAACTGAAAAAAGACAAAGTCTGCCATTCTCCCTTTCTCGTACAGCTCTCCCGACAAAAATGCTTGCTGCAAACCAACAGCTTTTCTGTATTGGCCCTGACAGAATCGCAGGGAAAAACATGCAACAAAGCCCGTAGATCATTGAAACAAACACATACGACCCTTCATGAACGGCTAAATACTGCATGCTGTGTGTGGATGTGGTTCCACAGCTTGGCAGGTTTGCTTTGCCTTCGGAAAGCACGTGCTGTCATACTTAATTAAGAAGCAGGGTCTTCTCATTAGATAAGGAAGCTATAAGTAATAATGAGAAACCGACTTTTCATCATTGGACAGGCAGATCGGCGATATGATACCAATTTTAATCCCTCCCCAAAAATGATTTTAAACCCGGAAAATGAAATTAGCTGACAATAGCTCAAAATTATCTAGTTTTCGCCACAATTAAAATTGACAGGTGCTAACGTTGTCTTAATTGATGCTCAACACACACAAATCTGTTAAAATCTCAAAAAAAGTACGTAAGTATTCTTGTAGCTTGGAAATATCCCTTTTGTACCACTAAAGGTGTCTGTTTTGAGAATGTGTTTGGTACTTTTTTAGACTTTGAACCTTTCTGTATTTGTAGGATGAGGGAGCTCTCTGATCTCACCTAAAATGACTTAATTTGTGTTCTGAAGGAATAAGCCATAAAAATCAAGATCGGTGCATTACTAAATTTGTAATTGGAAATGTTCAGTTTTAATTGACAAAGGTCAAGTAGGTAACACTGCCAGGAGACCTCTAAATGGGATAGATTAGACCGTACAGTAAGTATATGCACACAGACTTTTAATTTCAGCCAGCCAGCCTCAGCGCTTCCGGTGAACTGCCTTTCCATTATAAAATCGCCACGTTTAAGGTCTGATTTATTTCAAAATCAGTGCATGATAGGTACATGATATAAAGTGGGTCTCAGACCAAATAAGAAGCACTGCATTAAATTCCATTTCCCCCGCCATGTCTTTAAAATGTACATTTATTTTACCCCAGTATTTTCAATGGGAGTTCTGCGCTCGTCTGCTGATTCTGACGGTGCAAGCAGTTACGCGGTCTTTCATCTTGTTTTACGCTGGAACAACTAAATGAATGCTTAAGTCTATTTAACTGAATGTATTGTAATTACATTACAACATCAATGCTGTAAAAGGAACCTTATGAAATTGAGAATAGTCACATAAAGCTTCCACTAGAAGTTTATCATTGGCTGAAAAACACTAGCTGTGCATATACCACGTTGATTGGTAATGAACAAGATGTATGACAACAACTCACTGCCTAAATAGAGCCCAAAATGTGGGTGTATAGCACTAAAATCAAAGCATTTTAAGCAAAAAAAAATGCATCCACATGAGATAAATAATATTTTATAGTATGGAATAATTATGATCAATAAGTTCAATATCACAAGTGCAAATGTGAAATAGATTTTAAAGGGTATCTATGATGAAAATCATCTTTTGTAAGCTGTTTGGACAGAACTGTGTGCAGGTATAGTGTGTCCACAGTTATAATGGGGTGATATAAAGACAATTACTCTCCATTTTTTAATTTTCTGATGTTAAAATAGGATCCAAATCCCTCCCATTTTGAGGCCCACCGCAACGCGACATAGGAGTGAGGTTTCCCCACCTACCGAATTGATTGACAACCACGTATTAACATGTCTCCTCAGTAACGTGTATAATCATATCAACAAGACAGCAACTAGGATTAAGGCAACTGGGATTAAAAGATCTGTTCAGCTCGCTGTGATCATGAATCATTATCAAATGTGGAGAATGAGTTTTACAAGTTTAAAATGTTTTTAAAACAGTGCATGTTAATTAATTACAGCATTTTTCTTCAGCTTTACTTTATCACCACAGCCGCATGTCTGTACTATTATAAAAGAAGATACTTTAATCTCGGTTTGTGGACATTAAATCAGGTTTATTTTGTATATCAACATATCTGATATCCATACAGCAGTGGATATTAACATGTATCCTGGCACAGTTACCGTGCAAAAACTTGTTGACTTGTTGCAGAAAGGCTTGAATTAACTCCACAACAAATACAATAAATACTCATTAGTTAAGTTCTTAATTTCTTACAAACGTTACATACGATCTGCTTCCTTCGTGTCTGTCACGATGCTGTTTATCTGACATACGCAGCTGGAGATTAAGGCACACTCTGACAGACATATGGGAACAGTGGGCGGGGAGAACTAGCATTAAAGGCACATGCAACAAAAACAGCTATATTGTGTTCAAAGCAGAAAATTCTAATGTTCTGAAAGATATAATAAATAATCTGATGGGTGTTTTGAGCTGAAACTTTACAGATGGACTCTAGAGACACAAAAGACTTATCTTAAATCTTGAAAAAGAGGTAAAATAGGTCCCTTTAAACAACATTTTTAATTTTTAATTTCAGTTGTATCAAAAATAGTTGTGTTAAAAAACATTACAATCACTTTAGATATGTTGTCTCTTCATTTCTCTCTTTTAACCATGGAAATGAATGCATAACACTCACTTTAAAAACTCTTCATGTTATTTTTATTGATGGTGCAGATACACCAATCCTATAGTGGTTCTGACACCCATAAGCACATTTACAAGTGTGCAATTGAAACATGCTCTTCCATAGACTTATTTTGAAAAGGCAACCCTATGGGACCTCAGAGCGATGCCATTATGAAATCAACTCTTCAGGTATAAAGTTTCCACAAACACAAGTCACATAACTGATGTGCATTTGTCTCAGAATGGAATGAACAGTTCTGTTTGCCTCATCGCAGCTCCACATCAGCAATGCCAAGACATATTAGTGCATTATTTTAATTGGAGTTCCCAAAACCACTCCTAAAATGTGTATATAACCCTTCCACCACTGATAAAAAACGAATCTTCCATCCTCAATCTCTCTGGATGATCTAGAAAAGACAGACCTCTGTTCAAAAAATAGTTCACAAATAGAGTCCAGTATGATAATGACAGGGAAAACCAACAGTCAAACCACAGCCGGGCCTGATACTGATGTCGGATATAGTTTCTTGCCACCTCAGACCACCTCAGAGCTTTGGTGGAGCTCCATTCTGGGACCCAAGTACAAATCTTTAACTCAATATTTCATGGGGAATTTCATTTTTTACCTCCCACGTAAAGCATAAAAGTGTGTGGGAGAGCTGAATGAATAGCAAGAAATCAGCTTAGTTTGACATTAATCACCTCCATGTTTGTAATTAGCGCATGGTTATGGGTTTAAGGATGTTTATGAAATGAATGGTTTTAATTACTGATGAAATTCTGAGTGATTCGTTTTCATTACAATGAACTTTCACCCTCTTATATAAACCACCCATAAGATGTGTCCCAAAAGACATGCATTTACACTTATTGTTTTAAGAACTGCACATATATAAAAATATTGGATTTGTGTAGTTGGTCATGGATCTCCACTGGTTGTTTAGTTGATAGAGTATTATTGTACTCCTGCAAAAAATGGCTCTGTAATTGGTCAAAGTTGTAGTTACGGGTTGTGTAGTATGGTGATGTTATCTTTTTCCAGTAGCCTTTTTCCAATACACACGACTACTTGTCGGGCAGTTTTTTGAGATTTTCCTATTTTATACCCTCTCCATAAATATATTCAAAAGGTTGTTTCAGAGCACTGACAATGCTGGTGCCATGTAAAAAACACAGCAAAATAGAAAAAAAATCACCTTGTAGATGTAGTTATTAGAGGCCTTTAATGCAGAAATAAAGTTGTTTTCGTATTTATGACATTTTAGGAACTTTTTGAAAAGGGTCTGGCTGCAGATAGTGTGCACATGCACTGTCAGACATGCAAGATCAGGCCATGTCCACATGTAACGTAGTTTCCCCCGCCTTTATTAAAAAAAAAAAAAAAAAAAAAAAAAAAAAACTCAGAAAAGGCAAAACCGCACTGCGATGCACCTAAGGGCACGTTGAACCAACATAAAAAGTATTTTTAAAAGCATTTTATGCTGAGTTTTCACCAAATGCGAAATTAAGCATTTGTGTGAGTACATTGCATACAAGTCAATGCAAACGTATGAACAAAGGCAGATTACCATCATGCAAACAATGTGGAATATGTATTGGTGTAAACCCCAACGAGTTGGCCAATTCTAAAGCATACAAAAGTTTAGTAGTAGTAGACACACAGCCACACTGTACTATGAGTTTCTGAAGGTCTTCACCCTGGCCTGAGTTTTCAGAATGTTTTGGTTAGATAACAATCACATAACACTGCGTTTTCAAGTGTTTTCAGATAGCCAAACCCCATAGAAAAAACCGGACAGGTCATCAAGTGCACATGCACTCTCAGGTATGTCTACCCCTCACAGCGATGTCACTTGCTCTTCAGAGTGCATTTTTCTGAGACTGCATGGTGCATGTGCAAGATGGCTCATTCAAAAGATGGCACTGACATTATAGTGTCCCTTTCACTATACTGGGGCATTAGGACTCACACAGACCACAGGTTGAGCGCCCCTGCTGGCCTCACTAACACCACTTCCAACAGCTATAGTTTTCTCATGTGGTCTCCCATCCAGGTACTAATCAGGCTCAGCCCTGCTTCATTTTATGCAGAGTTCAGATTGCATAATTTTCAAAGTAGTCGTGTCGCAGATGTTTTCACACTGCATGACTATCTGGGCTAGCATTTTGTCACTGCTTTGTTTACACTGCAAGATGGATTGGCGACAGGGGCCTTCACATTGCATGACTTTACAATCAGAAGAATTGTCGACAACTTTGTCCAAACTATGTCTCACAGCCAAAAACACATAGTATATCTTTTGTTATTAACTACATAATGAGAAAGAAGCCTTTAATGGAGTAGAAAATTTTCATATTTGCTCACCTGGTTTTGAAGGGAATTTCTCCTCAACTTTCTTTTTTAACTTTTTGTATGAAACCTCCACTAGTTTTTCCTCCATTTCTTGGGTCCAAATAAACCGAAAATGAGCGCTTTTTTAACTTCTCCTTCAACCTCCCGCTGGCCAGCAGGCACACACACACAAGCAAATGCTGCTCTCTCATTGGCTGTAGGCGATCTCCGATGTTATTTTCAGTCAAAAATCATTACACATGGCATGATTTGAAATGCCGACAGCTCCAGATATTTAGCACACCAAATATACGTTCTATCATACATCTTTGATAGTTCATACTGTGTGATTGTCACTCACGTGCACGAGCACCGATTTGCCTGTGATTTCAGGCATTTGTCGGCAATTTCTCAAAACCTGTCGGCAAGTCAAAATCGGGGCTAAAATCCTGCAGTCTGAACTCAGCATTAGTGAGTAACCGGTTTTGGGATGCTGGGTGATATAGCTGTGTGACAAACAACATCTAATGTTTCTTTTTTTTTTTTTTTTTATTACAGGGGGTAGAGCTTATGAAGGCCCATAAAAGTAGCTTATATATCTACACATAAATCATCATACAATAATTATAATGATACAAGTCATATTTTTATAAAAGCACAAAATGGTTAATAGTATTTGCCATGGTTGCTTCATAGCAAGAAAGTTGCTGGTTCAAGTGCTGGCTGGACAAGGAAACCTTTCTGTATGGTAATTGCTTGTCCTCCTTGTGGATTTCCTCTGGGTGCTCTGGTTTCCCGAACAGTCCAAAGACTACACTTATACATGACTTGGGTAAACTAATGTGTGAACCAACAATAACACCTGATTCATACAGGGCTTCAGCTTCAACGCTTGACAGAGGGCATGTCTGAAGTTGGGGCTGACGCGATCGTCAGAGCAGCGTCAGCCAATGAAATTAGTCAGCAATCGGCTACTGTCTGAGCTGGTGTATTTGCATACAGTAGTCTGATTGGCTGACGTTTCTGTTGGCGCTTGAAATGTTGAGAAAGTCCCAACTTCTGTAGCGAGCAACGCCACTGGAGTGGCACTGACGGATCCACAATGCAGTTTGGCAACACCTGACATCACCAATTCAAAGTTAATGGGAAGCATTGACGCTGATTATTGAAATATTATGGGTTGGTGTAGCATGTTTCAAATCCCAAGACAATGGTAGTGATGATTCTCTCTGACCAATATGTCTGACTAACACTGTTTAATTTATGTTAAAAACAGTTGGGAATGTAATAATTATTGTAATTTAATGTATATGAAACAGCAAACAATGCATCTGAAATATATGGGTTAGCATTGGGCAGATGCTCTACTTTTACAATAGTGCAAACATTTTTCTTGTTGAACATCAACATTTCATGTTGACTTTAACCTCCATCCTGAACCCATGCCAACTGCTGCTGAGTTCTTACAGCTATTTATAGTTCAAGGGTCTTTGGGCTTCAGGAACTCATTCAAAGGTGCCATCTAGTTCATTGACCTTAGGTAAGGGGTCAACAATTAGTAAAAATGCTAACACCTCCGGCCAGAATGGTTCAAGTGTGTCTGTTCATGCACGCTATGTAGATTTACATGAATTCAGTGTGTGTCTTATGGCAATTTGGTTTATCAGTCAGGTGACTTCTTTAAAAGGTCAAATGGTTGTGTGAGATAAATGCACATCTGGGCTGCAGACTGGAGACCTTTTGGTATATTGACATTGGTGGAATCTGGAAGCACAGGATGTTCTAGAATTTAAGGAACATTTAAACAATCTCCTTTTCTTGTTAGGGTTTACCACTAAAATCTTCACCTTTGTTAAAAGTAAAACTTTCACAAGTTAATGGGTGATGCATTGGTTTTTTTAAATGTTCACTGATATTTTGTTAAAGAGCCCCTATTTTGGGTTTTTGAAAATGACCTTCCATGTAGTGTGTAACACAGCTCTAAGTGAAGTGAAATATTCAGCTAAGGCTTAAATCTGCAAGTGCTCCGTGTTTAAAACTATTGATTCATCTACAAAAGAGTCGACTCATCGTGCTTCAAATGAATCGTTCTGATAACAAGTCTTTAGCCATGCCGGCGTGACGTGGATACAGAACTTAAGCCCCGCTCAATTGTGGCGTACGCAAACCCGGGAAAATTGAAACCTGTGGCCTTGCCCACAAACACTGTAGCAAAGACAAATAAGAAGAACACTAGCAGACTCCAGTTGAATCATGTCGCAAAGACGCTGTGCTCAACTGGATATTATTGGAAGTGTGAGGGAAAGTTAGTGTTATTTTCTCTACCCAAAGATGGAACTGTGAAGAGTCAGTGGCTGAAGTTTATTTTTGTAAAAAATACCTCAGCATTATAATCCCAGCCGCCGTTCCCATCATTTTTCTGACATGTGCTTTAGCAATCTACACACTTACAACGGGGAATTTGTCAGCTTTTTGTTAAAGGAAGAATCAGAAAAGACAATTGATGTGTGGGACTTTGTCAGAGCTTGACAGGAACTTTGCAGTACACAGTTCATGGACCAGTTTCTTCCTCCAGTTTACAAGTCTAAGTAAGTGCGATTAAAATTGTTGCCTCCTTGTTTTCTCTAGCTTGCAAAATCAGTAATTATTTGTGTTTTGTTACTTGTAACCCCCTATAGTGTATCTGGTTTCAAAATAGTTTGCATTAATTGTGCGCATTAATACCGAATGTGTGTCACTGTTTTTACTTATGGTTAAGAATAGAGCAATATGTTGGTGTTTAGGGGTAGTTGAAATTACAGGAGTTTACAGGAGGATGGCAGGAGATGGGTCTGAAATGCAGGAGATGGGTCTCAAATACAAGAGACTCCTGTGAAAAACGGGAGTGTTGGCAGGTATGCTCACACATACACTATACACTCTGACTACTTCAATATTGTTGACAAGCCGTGGCGCTAAACGATGTCGACCAATCGCAACAGACTGTCATCGGTTCAATCAGCGCAGATTAGCATCACGCTAAGGAGAAGTTTGGGACCAAATGAATCGCTGAACGATTCATATGGCAGTCGCTTGGATAATTAGGTAAAAATAAATGCATATTTTAAGGCTGCGTTCAGCGCGAGACAAAGATAAAAGATGTGAGAGCCCAATGCAGGAATGCAATAAAAGTTACTCTTAACCCTAACCTCAAGTAATAACAACACACATTCAGTATTATGGCAAAAATTGAACTATTTTGAAAATTGACCGCGCAGTGCGCGATGGAGACCATAGCAAAGGCAAATAGCAGAGGATCGCCACTTCAGCAACGCATCTCAATCAGTAAAGGAAGAAACATGCGTCACGTTTTTAACGTAGTTTTGGACATAATATGCAAACAGCCCCATACAGATTTAAACTGTGAGATACAGTACAAGCACTGTTCTATGATAAATATGTGATAAAAGCCACGCTGAGCGATTACAATTTACAACCAAAATTAAACACATATTTGCAAACTACACAAAACGAGGCAACAATTTTAATCACATTTACATGTTATGATCAGGAGGAAGAAGAAACTGGTCCATATGAACAGTAAAAGTTCTCAAAAATAGAGAGGGCGGCATCCGAGAAATTTCCTAACTTTTATCTCCGACAATCCCCCCCACCGCCCCAGTTCTCACTGTCGTATTCGCAATCACACCCCCGTCTCTCGTTTTCACTTTTAATTTGACGGCGGCATGATCATCTTTTGCCTAGAGTGCCAATTCAGTTTGCTCCGACCCTGCCCGCAGCTTAAATTCCATCTGTCAGTGATCGTCATCTTTGCGACATGATCAGTCTCGTGATACCCCGCGCCTCCGCTAGTGTGTGGAGGGAAAGCGCATTCACATTTTAATGGAAGTGGAAGTACATATTTGGAGATGTACCGTATCGACGTCAATGCGATACAACAGAAGTTCCAAACCCAACTCGATTTGTTTATTCGACTCGGAGTCAAAAACTTCAGTAAAGAGTCAATAGTTTTAAACATGCTGCACTTTTAGATTTAAACCTCAGCTGGATGTTTTCGTTCACTTGGAGCTGTGTTACACATTGCATGGTAGCTCATTTTCAAAAACCCATAATAGGGTTTTTTTAGAACAAAGAACAGAATAGAACAGAGGCTTTTGAATCTCATACGCATTTCATTAGCTCTGCATACAAATGAAAGCACCGACAACTACATTGAGCTCTGTTACATGTGATTTTACAAAGACTCTTTTGCTTTTTACAGCAGTCAGCAGTCTCTTTCTAATGTGACTGATTCTTCTTATTCTTAGTGTTTTTATGGCATCGTGTATTCAATATAAGATCCCAGACCTGTGCCAACTGAAAACACTGTAAAATTCCTGAAAGAGAGCAAAATTAGAAAACATTTTAATGTGAAAAAAAATCAGCTGTCTAAACTTTACTCATTACCAGACGATACAGCAGAACACCGCAAACCACAGGTATGAGACACAAAGTGCTTCTCAAAAATCATCCACGGTGAGACAGGAGGGAACGGGAAAGTGGAAAGGAAAAAAAACTAAAGGGATGATGATGCAGACGGGCCAAGTGTGTGAGGAATGTACCAGCAGCTTCAACAACATCCTGAGGGAAAAGAGAAAAATGCTATTTTTAGCCGAGTACGATTCACCTCATTAGAGACAAGGTGCTTTTGTCATCACAGTGGGCTTCAAGAAACCTTTATTAC
Source organism: Danio aesculapii (assembly GCF_903798145.1). Taxonomy (NCBI): domain Eukaryota; kingdom Metazoa; phylum Chordata; class Actinopteri; order Cypriniformes; family Danionidae; genus Danio; species Danio aesculapii. Next base: position 13,489,068 of record NC_079453.1, read on the forward strand.
ATAAAATATAGAGTCCAACAACGTGGGCTGTTAAAGAAATAATTCACCCAAAAATGGAAGTTCTGTCAGCAATAGCTCAGCCTTGTGTGTTTTCAAACCCATTCAACTGTTTCTGTGGAGCACAAAAGATAATTTTTTGAAGAATATCCTGACTGCTAGTTTTATTTTATCTTGGAAGGAAGGTTAAAAAGAACTGAATCAATCAAGTTTCATAAACTAGGTTTTGATTATTAGGCAAAATGTTATGGACCAGGGATTTAAACATTGCACTCATCACACTCTAAAACATTTAAGAGATATGGGTAATCTATCAATGTTTTATAACATACTCTAGAGGGATGAAAAGATAACTCCTTTACAATTTATCAGCTTGGAAAAATTATCTTCAAGAAGATATATCAAAAGAAGAATGGATAAATTCTTGTTTATTAGCCCTAAAATTATAGTATTAACACAATTTTTTGTGTAAATTACTGCATTATAAATGGCTCCTACTAACGTTAAACCAGCTAAACTGCATGGATTTAACCCAAATGTTCCTGATAGTTGTCCAAAATGCATTGAAGAAGTGGGTACAATTATCATTGTGTATGGGAGTGCAATGAGATCCAAACACTTTTAAAAGAGATCCTTATTAAGATTGGTAAATAAATTGAAGAAAATATACATTTGGTTCCCAAATTATGTTATTTCATATTTACTCTGTAAACCTAGATCTGAACACAAGCAAACACAAATGATTAGATTTTAGTTTACTCCAAGCGAAGCATGTTATTGCTTTAATTTGGAAAAAAACTCAAAGGCCATCCTGTGGCCAGTGGATTAAAGAAATGACTAGCAATCTTGCTCTGGAGAAGCTGACACTGTCAAAGGGAGGTTACAAGATTTGTATAAAATATCGACCCCCTTTAAAAACTTTCTGAACCAGGTGAACCATGCAACATGATTTGATGTTTGAGCTTTCAAACCCTTGTTGGTGTCTTATTGTATTGTTCATATGTCTTAAATTTCAGCAACAATTAACAAATATGCAGGGTACAACAATGTACTGAACATTGTTATTTAATTCATTCATTTTCCTTTGGCTTAGTTGCTTTATTCATCAGGGGTCGCCACCACAAAATGAACCACCAACTTATCCAGCATATGTTTTACACAGCGGATGCCCTTCCAGCTGCAACTTAGTTCTGGGAAACATTCATACACACTCATTCACACACATTTCACATTCACACACTATTAAGGCCAATTTAGTTAATCCTGTTAATTTAGTTAATAGTGTAACTCTCTCTATTTTGGGCTGCCTAAGTCTCAGATTGCTCGCCTACAGCAGTTAGATTTTTAACAAAAGTCCGAAATATGCACATCACTTCTATTTTGAGGTCTCTCCATTGGCTACCGGTGACACAAAGAATCTAATTCAAAATCCTTCTCTTTGTGTTTAAAGCCCTACATGGTCTGAGCCCTCAATATTTATCCCAACTGATTGTTATTTACACTCCATCCAGACACTCGCGTTCCGCTGATCAGTTTTTATTAAAAGTTCCAAAGGCCCACCTCAAAAGTAGGGGCGAACATGCTTTTGCCATAGCAGGTCCTCGCCTCTGGAACGCGCTGCCATTATATCTAAATAAGCTTAGTCGCTGCCTATTTTTAAGTTTAAATTAATGACTCATTTATTTTCTAGGTCTTTTATAGCATAAGCCCTAGCATAAGAAGGGGGGGGGGGGGGGGTCAACGTTGGTAGCATCTTTTAATAAGGCAAATTTTCTATTTTATTATTTTTGCTATTTTTATTGTTACACTCTCTATGTTCTTTCCTATTATGTGCCTATTGCTTTTATGCTCATATCGTTTATTTATTTTTTTTCTCTGTAAAGCACTTTTGTGCAGCCTTGTGGCAGTTGGAAACATGCTAAATAAATAAATTGAACTTGAACTTGAACTAATCCAATTCACCTATAACGCATGTCTTTGGGCTGTGGCGGAAACCGGAGCACCCGGAGGAAACATACTTGAACACAGAGAGAGCATGTAAAGTACAAACAGAAATGCCAACTGACCCAGCCAGGACTCAAACCAGCAACCTTCTTGCTGTGAGGTGACGGTGCTAACCACTGCACCACAGTGTCGCCCCAAGCCTGCAATCTTTATTCAAAAAAGTGTAACTGCTAATGCTAATGTCAGGACTTTGGCAGAACTGCCAAATAATCTTTCAGTAGTAAAACTATCTCTGCTGAAAATAATTTGAAGTTGAACAAATGAATTCTATCTCTGAAACAGACAGCATAGCCTTGTAGGTTGAAAGGATGAACAACACAAACGGTGCATTTAGCCGTATACACAAATATTTAGTATTATACAAGCATTTCATTCAGACAGATTCTATGTTTTGAAGAGTGAAACCGTTATTTGAAATACCATTAAAAAACACCATAGCATTTTTGTGTGGATGGCCAAATCAACATTTCAAATGTTTTACAATGTGCTAAGCCTGCTGGTTTGTCCATTCACACACCCTTTTATCATCACATGATCTCTTATAACAAAATCACATGACCTTTTTTAATGCGCATACTGGAATTTGTTCGGTAAAAGTGTGTCCATCGCAGTTTATGCGCATCTTTTCTTAGTGAATAAATTTATCCTACTTAGTTATGCGCAAATGTTTTTATATGCATTTTCAAAATTTATGCGCATCTTGGCATTTCCATCAACCATTTTTTATGAGCATATATGTGCATAAAAATAGGTGGATGAAAATGTAGCTTCTGTCTCACACTGAACTGTGTCGACCAATCACAACAGACTGGGTCATCAAACCAATCAGCGCAGATTAGCCTCACCCAAAGAAAGGGATTGGGAACAAAAGAATTGTGCATCTTCTCCCTCTTTTGCACTCTGCCTTCGTGGGAGGCAGTGGTTCAAGCAAACATAAAATTATTATTATTTGTAAAAGTCAGCTCCTCGTTCTTGTCATCATTGGGCATCTGAAATTATTCTGCAGCAGAGGGTGATCCAATCAGTACCCAAAGAATGTAATCAAGCTCCGCCTTAACATCTTACGTTAGGCCTTACATTCCGCTTAACTCTCTTTTCAGAAGCCATTTCAATCTGACAAAAAAAAGTCATGATAGGGGTAAAAAGGACAAACTTAACTTCTGTTTCATGCTGACTTTAATTGCTTTAAGTGGTTTTCAGTGGTTTCATGTGAGAAAAAGCTTAGAGAAAGCTCTGTCTGTAGAAACTAGGTAAGATCTCCCAATTGATGACTTCCAGCAAATGAGCCAGCAATTTAATGTCAACTAAGGTATAATAACATGAAAGTACACACAGTACACAGTGTTCACTCAAGCTTTATTACACTTAAATGACAAAACAGCACACTCGCAAGAATAACTGTCTGTCACCTTCTGTTGCCATCTATCCTGTTTCCCAATATGCCACGCAGAGTAGAAAATAAAGAGGTGGATTATTTAGCTGCCCGTGTATTCATATAGCAGGGTTTCCATCTACCCAGCCACAAAGAGATTAAAAATATTCCATGACAGCTCAAAGACCAGCTTCCATGGGGGAATCCACGCTGAAGTGCTATGAAATGAGAGACCGAAAGGAGCTGGATGAATACATAGAATGGGGTCACAGCAAAAGGGACCAAAATATAAAAAGGGCACCACCCTGAGAAGATCAGCCTTCAGTACAGTTGATCTCCCTTTGCTAAAGGCTGGAAACAGTGATGATGGTTTTTAAACTCTTAAGTACAGCAACAACAAACTAATAACAGCTCAAAGCCAAAGGCCTCATTGTGTCTGAACCTTGATTTATTTTTAATCGAGGGATCAGACGCATATGGCATGATTCCTAATGGCAGCATTCCCTTGTGCATTCCAGTAGCTTTGTTATTGTGTGCTTTGGAAAAACACTTTATCAATGTATTTAATTGGCAACATATGCTGTTGTGTCCTTCTGCCCTTTTCTCACCATTAAAACGTACACTAACAAAAAGCACCAAATTGTACCGTGGCAATTTGCTTGTTAAGTCATGACGTATTAGTGACATACAGAATACTGTTTCTGGGTCCACTCATTTGAATTGAGAAAATATTCATTTACCACTTTTAGGTCATATCACACATTATAGTGAATTTTATTTTAAAAAATCAGAGTGTATGCATCTGTCTCTGGGCTTGCTGCATAACAAATACCAAAATAAAACAATTTATAAAAAATGAATCACTTTCTGGCCATCTGATAATAGGTATATATATATATATATATATATATATATATATATATATATATATATATATATATATATATATATATATATATATATATATATATATATATATATATTGCGATCATGATTTCGAAAGTATTACATCGCTTCGCAAACGTTTATTATAACCATTTGTTGAGTCTCCCCATAATTTTGATATGGCGCTTGGTTCCGGAAGCCACTTTGCGTGACGTCACACTAACAAGCGGATAGCTATGTTTCCATAAAAAGATGCAAATTAGAGTTATGCACAAAACTGGAATATCACGTAAAACTGATGAGCTAAATAATGAGTTAAATACAAACAAAAACGCCACTACCTCATAAACTGGTGACAAATATCAAAAATAAAAATATAATTTTTTCTGGTAGAAGAAGCCTCTGTGCACTATAAAAATGCTGGTTTTAACAAATTTCCAACAAGTTGTGCCAACACAAGTCGATTTACTTAATCGTTTTAAAAAAATTAAGTGGATAGAATATAACAAATTGTATAAAGAATTGTATTCTTTCAACTGATCTTAAATAAGTTGGTGGATACTCTACCAAAATTGAGGACCATTGAAGGTGGGGGTTGGGTGAAGGAGTGTATCATACGAATTACGAGTTTTCCAGAAGAAATAACAAAATGGGAGGGTGGCGGGAGATGGGTTTAAAATACAGGCAACTACTGGGGAAAACTGAAATGTTGGCAGCTATGGAAATGTGTTGCCATCATAGTTTATGCAATTTTTTTTCTTATCGGATAAAAAGTTCATCCTACTCAGTTTTATGCATATTTTCAAAATGTATGTGCATCTTGGTGGATCCATTATGGTTTTTTTAAAGGGCTAGTCCAGAGTGTATTTTTTGCAAAGTATGTGTGCTCATGCTTCATTTGTAGAAAATCACATTATATAATTATATACTGCTACTCAGCTAACATGAAAACTACGTATTTCCTAGTTCCTCTGAAAGGCTTGCCGTCAGAAAACTCTGATTGGTCAGCTAACATAATGTGCTGTGATTTGCAGATCAGCTCCACATCACTCCACATGTCCTTTCGCGCTGTGTAAATACTGTCAGGCAGAGTAACTTTTGGTTGTATCAGTTTGAGCCTGAAATCAGACAGAAAATGACACAGAGGACACAGCTGAACCTCATGCCTGCTCCCTAAAATAAAATCTGACAAGCGTTCTTCACATATATTCGGAATAAGCATGTTTAAGTAAGAAGAAATGTTAACATATCTTTTAAGAGTTCGTTATTTGAGATATATAATGCAAGGAAAGTGGCTGCATAGAGAGACACTGCAGCGCTGCTGAAGATTGTGGGTGTTTACAGGGGTTTTATGGATTAATACGAATTTGTAGCTAAATTGTTAGCAGTGCCAAACAGCATTTCCTGTGGTTTACATTCTTGTTTACGTCTTTGCTACAACATACCATTAATGCTAAACACTGTGCATGTAATATATCGATTTTAACAAAAAAATACTTACAGGTTGTGGCCCACTATCTTGACTAGCTTCGTCGGTTTTTAGCCGAATCCAGCACTGAACTGGGAGAGGTTCTGGAAGCTGTCCTTTGTCAAATGCTAGCTACATCTTTTTTATGAGCACCTCTCTTTTTGTGCCATGACCTTTGGACACCTAAATATAGAATCAGAACAAGCTGTAAAATGTATAAATAGCATCCTTTTGATGGCATTTTATCTTTCTCTACTATAACATTACAGTGCCTCTGGCCACGCCCCTTTGCTGCTCGGAGTGTATGTGCATGGTGAATGCGCGTAACCTAAAGCACTTATGATCTGATCTCACTAGCCCAGATGTATTTTTTTGAAGTCCCCAAACTTCGTTTGCTGTAGGCTTTGCTAAGCTAACTCTGTAAAAGCCAATGTCTCCCTTTGCATTGAACTTTGAACGTATTACATTCAGAGATGTTGTTTATGTTCAAACAGCTACATTACACATCAACTAAAGTTTAAAATATGATATCGTAGTGGACCACCCCTTTAAGTAATATTCCAAAACACAGTTAATGAAGAATCTTGGACTACCATTCACCCTAATAAAAGAATATGGCAACCCTTCAGTACAATGGTATGTCAAAGTGCCATGGGGTTACCATCTGATACCATCACTGTATGACTCAGGCTGTGTTCCAGAATCAAATCACTAAGAGCGCTTTTGAAATTAGTGAGGGTTCTCTAGCCTTAATGCACATCTATTTTCACATACCTTATTTCTGTCCCATCCACTGCTATGATTAGCACAAGGCCTGTGTCAATCATTACAATTTCCAGAGTGAATCACACTTTTATATGCAGCGTGTACATTACAGTTGGTTCTCCCAGCAGCATGAAAAACAATACATTTCTTCAAATTCTGAATGTGCTAAACACAAGCACTCAAAAATGCACTCCCTTTACACTCATTAAAGCTCTTGTTTTTTCCCAGCTATTTTCAAAAAGTATCTTATCTGTTTTTCCATAAATACACCATTGGCAATATTTTAGTATAAGTACCACTATTAACTACTGGCTTATTATTAACATTTTAGCTTCAGGACTTATAAAGTATTCTACATCCAAAATCCTACCAAATACATAAACCCAACTATTGCCCTATACTAACTATTATTAAGCAGCAAATTAGAAGTTTATTGAGCTAAAATTCTTAGTTAATGTTTGAATAATAACAAAAATAAAATTAAGGCTCTACTTTTATATGCATTTAGGATATCGTTTAAAAAACTGCTGGATGGAAAGATCAAGACGTGAATAAATTATAAAAAATAAATAAATAAACGCGCTGAACTGATATAACTAAATTGCTATTATGAAAAAAAAATATATATATATATATATATATATATATATATATATGCAAACTAAAACTGTGCCTGTGTTGGGATTTTACATTTTTAAAAAGAAATATCAGCATATCTATATTTTCTGGCATAAGCTGAGGTCTTTGCACATTTATGTGTCCCCTGCTGATGAAAAAACTTTCACTGAGGACTGAGATGGCTGGTGTGGAGAGGAAAGCCTTTCCTAGACCAGAGAGCAAGGTGTGTAGAGGTATAGTCAATAACTCCCTCTGCTCCAGGGAACTGGCCACTGGCATAAAATACTGATTATAAAATTACTAATTATATAATAGAATAGAGACATGAGTTGAACATGATTATGAAAGTGAATAATGAATATTACTTACTAAGTAATTAGTATAAGTACAGTATCTGTGATATACACTTAAGAAGAGATAACCTTGAACATTTTTAATTATTCAATAATAATAAGCAAATTATTAAAATATGTATGAACTAATTTAAAAAGGAGAGGCTAAAAATAATCTAATACCTGGTTCTGTAACAGAACAACTTTCTCTTTCAGTCTCTTTCAGACTGTTATGCCAAAGTGTTTTCATGCCTAAATAAAGCAAAAGCACATAACAAACTCACATTTAAGAGCAAGGGGTGTCCCCTGGTGGTTCGGCGGTATGGGTTGAGTATAGGGAGGATCGGCTCTTTTATGTTTATTGTTATCACATTTACATTTAGTCATTTAGCAGACGCTTTTATCCAAAGCGACTTACAAATGAGGACAAGGAAGCAATTTACACAACTATAAGAGCAGCAGTGAACAAGTGCTATAGACAAGTTTCAGGTGTGTAAAGTCTAAGAAGCAAAGCATTAGAATTTTTTTTTTTTTTTGTGAGAGAGAGAGAGAGAGAAAGAGAGAGAGAGAGAGAGATTTTACAAAAATACTTTATTACATCAGTTTTTCATTTTACAAATTTAACTCCACAACAAATCAAAAAACAACTCTCCTTCCACCACATTACAAACAGCATCTTTATAACACCATTGTTGTTCAAATGTTTCAACATTATTTAATGCCTTGTAATACTTAAAATCTATTGTGACTCTGGACCTTACGAATGCTTTAAAAACCTTCAAAATCTCTTGACCATGTACATTATCTATTTTGTTTCTTCTTGTAATAAGTATAGCAAGTTTTGCTTGACCAACTAAAAAATTAATTAACTGCCATTTCATTTTTTGTTTCTGACTATAGCCAGCACCCAGAACAAACTTACAATGAGTAAAACTCTCTCCACATTTAAGGAAAATTCTGCTCAACATATCAAACAACTGTGTTAAGCGTGCACATTCCAGATAGCAATGATATACAGTCTCTCTATGTCCACAAAAGATACACTTTTCATTGACACTAGAATTAACAATTGATATGAAAGCATTAACTGCCACAATGCCGTGCAAAATCCTCCATTGTAAGTCGCCAACACGTTTTGTCAATGGTGGTTTATATAAAACTCTCCACACTGGTTTTTCCCCCTCATTTAAACCGAGTTTAGTTCTCCACACTGTATCATTCTTTTTATCTAGAATTTTCTTATTGTACACTTTCACAAAGCATTTATACATCATTTTACCCTCCATCATAGTTAAATTCACATCTTTTACCCCTTCCAAATCTAGCAAACGTCCTGATGTCCCGTTTAAATCTGGCATTAGACCAATTCTTGGAAAGGGATCTGCTCGATTCAGGATTATTGACCCATCCTTCAGTCCTTTTAGCAACTCCAAATCCTTTTCAGTTAATCTTTTTTTCCAATGTTCAATTATTTTTGCCGTTTGACGAGTTGATCTCTGTCCCAGCAAATTGGTAACCGCATCCACATTATTAAATTCAGTTCCAGCCGCATCCACTACGTGTTTTAGTTGAACAATTCCAGAGGAACACAATATTTGAGTAAGTCCCAACATGCTCTCATCCATTATATCAAGCCTGGCTCCTTTAACCAAGGGTTCTTCAAGTAACCAGAACAAAGAACATGTTTCTTCCAGTCTGCAAACAGAAAAAAGTCTCCATACTTTAAAAAGTCCACAATAGAATGAAGGTAATCCGTTCAAACAAATGTTCTTGGAATCCATTAAAAAAAGTACAACGTCCAATCCAAGACCTTCTACTCTTTTCAAAATTGTCTTAGCGGTCATTCGCCATACCAAATCAGATCCTTTTAAGAGCTTTTGAATAAACTGTAGGCGAAAAGCAGACAGCCTACTTTGCAGATGCACTAAGCCCTGCCCTCCTTCATCCTTGGGCAGGTATAACACACTTTGAGGTACCCAGTGCAGTTTATCCCAAAAAAAGTTTACAATAATTGACTGTAATTTTGACAAAAAGCCAGCAGGTGGATCAATACAAGACAATTTATGCCACAATGTTGATGCTACTAGATTGTTTATCACCAGCACTCTTCCTCTAAAAGACAATTGAGAATGAATCCATCTCCATTTTTTAAGTCTGCCTTCTATCTTTTCCATGATGCCCTCCCAATTTTTCTGTTGTACAACTTCATCACCAAGATATATCCCCAAATACTTGAATCCACCTCTTTTCCATCTCATTTGACCAGGCAATCTTGGTAAACCCTCTTCCCATTTTCCAATTGCCAAGGCCTCACTCTTTTCCCAATTTACTTGAGCTGATGAAATTAAACCAAAATTCTTAACCACAGAGACCAAAACATCAATATCTCTTTGACTGTTAACCAAGACCATTACATCATCAGCATATGCTGACACTTTATGTTGTGACTCTATACTATGTAATGATAAACCCTCTATCTTGCTTCTTAATTTAGCTAGCAATGGTTCAATAGCCAGGGAATATAACATCCCTGAGAGCCCGCACCCTTGTCGTATACCTCTGCTAATATTAAAGGGAGCACTTAAACCACCATTGACTTTTAGCATGCTTTCAACATTATTGTATAACACTTGAATCATTTTTATAAATTTAGACCCAAAACCAAATGACTCTAAAGTCTTCCACAGATACTGATGCTCAATTCTGTCAAAAGCTTTTTGCTGATCAATTGATATAAGTCCTAAGTCCACCCCCATAAAGTCTGAGATGTCCAAAACATCTCTAATCAAATGAACATTATCTAAAATAGATCTACCTGGCACACAATAAGTCTGATCCATATGAATAACTTGTTTCATTACCTCCTTCAGTCTGTTGGCCAAGGCTTTGGAAAAAATCTTCAGGTCAGTACATAACAAACTTACAGGGCGCCAGTTCTTGATTTCCTGTAGATTGCCCTTCTTAGGAAGCAGTGTGATAACTGCTCTTCTGCAACTGTGAGGTAAAGAGCCCTCTGCCAAACTCTCATTGAGAACAGTTAGCAGGTCCTCACCAATTACAGACCAAAATTCCTCATAGAACTCCACCGGGAGTCCATCAATACCAGGAGACCTCCCACCCTCCATATCTTTGAGGGCATTCAGAAGCTCCTGACTAGACAAGGGTCTGTCTAGTTGCACTTTTGAGTCTTCAGCAATCTTAGGCAATCCTTCATAAAAACTGGCAGATAACAAGTCATTTTCTTCACATTCACTCTTAAACAGTTCACTATAGAACCTTACGGCTCTCCGTCTTATATCGCTTGCGTCCGTCAATACATGACCATTTTCAGAGCATAAAGAGTGAATGTACCTGCATTGGCCATTTTTTTTCTCCAGACTGAAAAAAAATTTAGATGGAGCATCCATCTGTGTTAAATTTTGGTACCTTGACCGTACCAGTGCTCCTTGTGCCTTTATACCAAGCATATTTGCTAAAAGAGATTTTTTGGACTTTAATTTCTCAGCTTGTCCTGATTCTATTTTAAGCTCAGCCAATCCTTGTAAATCTATAATTTCAGACTCCAGTTTTCTCATAGCTTGAGTAATATCTCGGGAAACATTGAAAGCATACTGTTGGCAAAACAATTTTATTTCGGCTTTTCCACAATCCCACCATTGTCTCAAATCATTAAAACATTTCTTTCTTAATTTAAATTGATCCCAAAAAAAACAAAATACTTCTTTAAAATTCAGATCACTTAACAATGATGTATTAAGGTGCCAAAAAGCACTTTTAACCTTAACATTCGCAATAAAAAACTGACATAAAACCAATGAATGATCAGTAAAACCAACAGGTACAATTTCACATTTTCTCACAACATTTACATGATGCTTAAAACAATAAAATCTATCAAGTCTAGCCATTGAAATAAAATTCTCTCTTGTATGTAACCATGTATATTGTTTCACATTTCCATTAAATTCTCTCCATATATCACATAAACTGTGTGTCTCTATCAGTTCACGAAGTACTCGACTTGAAGTTGCATGAGGCTCCACATGATTTCTGTCCAATCTCTCATTTTCTGTACAATTAAAATCTCCACCCAAAAACACATAATCATCAGTTCTACAGTTCTGTAATATTGTATTTACGCTATTTAAAAAAATAACTCTTTCTGTACCATTTGTTGGAGCATACACATTTATAAAATTTATCCTATATTTTTCAAATTCAGTCTTTATTATAACAAGTCTTCCAGCTATTACTTCTTCAACTTGATATGATACAGGCAAAAAATGTTTGGCAAACAAAACAGCCCCACCACCTCTACTAGAACTGATATGTGTCAATACTACTTTTCCTTCCCATTCCTTTTCCCAATCAATGGTATTGCTCCAATCACTATGAGTTTCCTGTACATACATTACATCTATATTTTTGTGTTTAATTAACTCATACAACTGCATTCTTTTTTTAATATCTCTTGCACCATTTAAATTGAGTGATCCTAGCCTTACCACCCCCATTAAGAAAAGAGTATAGCACAAAACAAAACCAATCCTTAAAGGACTGAGACCAAAATAATTATGTTGTTTCAAAACCATTTTCTGTTTGTAGTTCTCGTCTCAATTTGGCAACAAATTTTTTCAGCCTAAAAATCTCTTGCACTGTAAATTGTTCAGATCCTTCACCCCTCATCATTGTTCCAACTGACTCAATAAACATTTCACGATCAGGGAAAAATTCAACAACTTGAACATTTTTCAGGTTCTTCGTCTTTTGAAGAAAAGATCTAATTTTCCCAAAGGAGTAATCACTCCTCAGTCTGCCACTATTTCTGTTGCCAGTCACCTCACTATCAGAGTCTTCCAATGTACATTGTTCACCATCATCACATTTGTTGCTGCTGCTCCCAGCTCTTTCTATCTTGGACTTTGCCCTTTTCCTTTTACTTGAAGGGGTTTTAAAAACCTCTTCTTCCTTCCCTAGTTCATTACACATTCCTTCTCCTTCTAACACAGTCTCAGCCATCTCAATCACATTACTGAATTCAGCACTTACACCTTCTCCATCCCCACATTTTTCCTCCATGTCTGTATCAGTCACCTGTTCAACCATCACCTCTGTCAAATTCCCATCATTTGTCACTTTATCTTGTACCTGCTCTTCCACAACTGCTCCACCACCATCCTTAGAGGGTGCAACATTATCAGTCTTTTCCGTACAAACACGTCTCAAATGACCTTCTTGTCCGCATCCAAAACACCTCATTGTCTCAGATGAAGCAAAGACAACATAGTCATATCCATCAACCTTAAATTTAAAAGCCACACTAAGCTCTTCTGTTTCACTTTTCAAAATCATGTGAACCTGACGTCTAAAACATACAACATGTTTCAGAAGGGGTGACTTACAACCTAAGGGGATTTTTTTCATTTTAGAGACAATTTTTCCATGCCTCGACAGTTCTGCCAATAATAAATCATCTTTCACAAAGGGAGGAACATTTGATAATGTAATCTTCCTAACTGGTTGAGCAAGAGGCATTACTGAGGTGAACGTATCTTTTATTACTACTCCACTTTGAACCACTTTATTCACTTTTTCTATAGTGTCTAGAAAAATAACAACAGCACTGTTCATTCTTGACGCTGACAATATACTCTCATACCCAACAGCCTCTCCAACTGCCAAACTACACTCCTCAACCGAACAAGCCATCTCTGGCACAATTTTAATTCCGTGCCGCCGTGAAAGACGTTCAAACGGCGCATCGCCTGAAAGCGCCGATGCCGGCGTCACCACCGCGGCCGCCATAGCACACAAAACACCTGTCAGCAAACGCTGACGAACAGCGTTCGCGGCGTCACAGAAACAATCGTTCTCTTCCACACACCAGTTCAACCTCTAAAACAACTTTCAATAAACTGCAGAAATTGACTTTCAAGAAAGAAAGGAAAGATAGAAACTCACTCGTGCTGCAAACACACTCTCACGCCACCTCCGCCCATTCACTCCCAACATCCGCTCAGAGAGAGAGAGAGAGAGAGAGAGAGAGAGAGATAGAGAGAGAGAAAGTGTGTACAGTTAGTGGTATAGCCAGAGAGGCAGTTACAGATTAGGAGGGAAAGTGGAGACTAAATAGTTGAGTTTTTAGTCGTTTCTTGAAGACAGCAAGTGACTCTGCTGTTCTGATGTAGTTATTATACCTTTACAGGATGGAAGCGGGATGGAACTGTAAAATACAAGAAAATCCCGGGCAAAAACGGGAGGGTTGACAGGTATGCATATTCGTTGTTCTGTTAATGTAAGTAAACATCTTTTTGCAGTATTTGCACACTGTCATTTCACTCTGCTGCCGGTTGTTGTTAGATTGGATATGGATTCGGCCGGAATTTAACGAGAATTATTTATGTTATTTATTACATTTCCCATTTGTTGTATTTTATTAAGGTCTACCCCTACCCCAACCCTAAACCCGTCACAGTAATGTTAAAACAGTAGTTGTACTGAGTATTATTTATGTTATCTATTAAATTACCTAATAAATTGTATTTTTAATGCCTACCACCACCCCAACACTAAACCCAACTGTCACAGTACTGTAAAAATATTAATTATTGTTATAAATTGTCTTTCTGCACTTCTGGTTGGCCGCATATGCAATCTATACTTTACCTTCTGCCACCCACCTCTTGCTCTCCGCTGATGTCCAGGTAAAGCAAGTTTGCACCTGTAAATACAGCACCCCCTCTGTTAAAAAAATGGATCACAATTCATTCAACATTTCTACCGATTGAATCGTCACATATTTAAATCGATTTTCAACCGGCTTGTTACATCTTTACATTTTAGATTAAATCAGAGAGCTCCATTATCCTCCATATACAGCAAGGCCGTGAGACGTTTAAAGCGTGGAAAGGAACCAAAAACATAGTCAAAACATTCCATTTGACTTCAGTGGCTCAACTGAAAGAAGCTCCAAGAACATATTTGTGCACCAAAAAAAATCTGTAAAAAATGACTTTGTTCACCTATGTCCTCTCTTCAATTGCGTCAGTTCCCGGTTAGTGTTTTCTACAGGGAATAGGAGACTTGCGTATTGCACTGCTGACTTTAATTGTAATATGGCATAATGCCCTAAGTAAATGCGCACCGTGACAACCTGGCGAGGAAGAGAAAACATTAGCAAACAAAGTCAAGTGAAGAGAAAATATTAACAAATAAAGTCAAGTTAATTGATTATTTTGACACTGAAGTTGCATGATAATGACTGTTCTTGGTTCCTTTTCTAGAGTTTGAAAGTCTCAGGACTCCTCAGGACTTGAATTTGAAAGTCTCTTGTTGCTGTCTATGGATGGTCATAGAGTTCCTGGATTTAACCTAAAATATCTTCATTTGTGTTCCGAAGATGAATTAAGTTTTCTGGGAATTTGAACGATGAGTAATAAGTAACCAAATTTTCATTTCAGGGTGAACTAGTGCTTTAATTCTTCTGTTTATTTGTTTAATTTTGTATAGTAACCTTTCAGAACTCTCTCTCCCACATTCATGTCCCCAAACAATTGAGTAGCACTGTAGGTAAGGTCACAATTCACACTATTAACTACTGGTTTATTACCTGATTATTATTTATTTATTAACTGTTGATTATCAGTTATAAAGTATGATGTTATTGTGCTTCCCTAATCCTACTCAAAACCTAAACCCAACTTCTACTTTATTACCTGTTAATAAGCAGCTAATTAGTCATTTATTAAGCTAGTAGGGTTAGTTAATGGTTGTTAATACTGTGAATTGTGAGCTAAATTAAAGTATTACCAAACATTGTTATTAGTAATCAGAAGAAGCAAGCATGTAGAACTCTAATTGGCCATTTGGTTCATCAGCTGTGATTGTATACACTGCTTACAAGTGCAAAATGAAACCTTCGACTCTCTCTAGAGTGCAAACACAAATATACACTAAAGCGTTGGCCAACTGTGTAGATCTTCTTTAACCTGTGGCTGCTTAACACCTTGTATCACCTCCATAACTGGGCCTTGTACTACTATTGCACAACACAGTTGCTGCAGCAGTGGGGCAAACCCAAATTTAAAAAGCTCACACATAGCGCTTAACACTGTGACAGCCAATGAGGCAATGGAATCAGAGACTTAAGCGAATTAACTCACAATGTCAAGCTTCTTACCACCCAGCAATTAATCAAGTTGCTTTTGGCATTTGTTCATGAAAGACACACAGGAGTGGCTGATGTTTGTCTGACAAACAAAAAAATACTGTGATGACAGCTTTTTGAACGAGCACCATTTGTGTGGCTTTAGTACTGAACTTCTTCAATATTCAGCAATATCTAGACTACACAGTGCTAAAAAAAAGGATCAGGCACCTACTGAAGGACTTAAAGGATGTAGGATGTAGACGCACTGTTTTTAATACATTATTAACAATAGTTGAGTTCTATGGAACTGTTATGCTTTGAATTTTTTATCACTTGACAATCAAATTAGCCCCTTTTTTAGGAGGTAGTTGTGTTCTAGAGATGTTTGTGACCTAAATGTTGCAGGTTGAAGTCTGAGATTTAAGTTTCAAGCTTCAATACCACGACTGTGGTGAGATCGTTGAGCAAAGTACCAAACCTCTAGCAGCTCCCTGAGCACTGCAGAAATAGCTGTCCCCTGCTCCAAGTGTGTGTTCACTATTGTGTGTGTGCACTTGGATAGGATAAATGCAGAGCTCAAATTCCGAGTATGGGTCACAACAGTTGGTCACCACTTTCAATTTACACACACTTTCGATGACAAAGTTACACATTATGCTAATATATAGTAGATATATTCAGGATATAAATTTAAAAAAAGTTTGAAACTAGAGCCTAAGTATAGACAAATTACTGGTTTGTAAACATTCAGGATGCGTGCGCAGCAAGGTTGCTGAAAAAAACTTGGAGAGCTAGCATTTACAGCGAGGGATTGACATCCGAAGCTGTACAGAGTTTGTTCTTGTAATAGAGATAGGTTATATTGATTACATATTATATATATTATTTACATAATGCTTTTTAGCATATTAAAACAGCTTGTCACCCAGTAAAAAGCACAGTTATTCTGCAAAATTAACGTTAAAGTGAGCGGTGTTCATCTGACAGGTCCATTTGCGATAGCACCCTCCCAATGGATATTGGATAAGACGAAATGGCCAAGCATTCAGCCTAAAATATACAACTATCTCATTGAAACTCCAAGTGATTTTACAAGAGAGCATTTAAAGGCCTACAAGTCTTTGGATGCCTACAGTTTTGTTCTGTGTGATCATGTGCAAGAAATAATGCTCCATGATTACCAGATTTACAACTTTGTAGTGCTAAAAAGATTCTGCCTAGCCAAAGACAAGGAAAGAAGACGGAACTTTACAAGGCCTGGGTAATCATCAACAAGCAGAACAACTGCATACTGACAGCGAACTGCATCTGTACGGCAGGGAATGTGAACTTACATTTTTATATTTCATTCTAAGCATTCACTGTCCGCAGTTTAATTTACCATATTTAACTGTTTTTGCTGAAACCATTGCTGCAACCAAAAACGAGTAATGTGTATGATTCGTGAACTTACCTGATATGAGAGACTGCAGGGTCGAGCATTTTTAATTAGGTCCTCACTCATTCAGCTCTCATGGTGGCTGTTAGCCAAAGACGTCTGCGATTTGCATTAAAAGCAATCTGGTTAATGGTCCTACTGCATCCTACCGCACAACACAACATGTTCGCTATTGCAACCGGTCTATTTTTGCAACCGGAATGCACTGTTGAACCCGTGTGATGTGACAGGAAGGATCATTCATTCATTCTTTTATTTTCTTTTTGGCTTAGTCCCTTTATTAATCTGGGGTCGTCACAGCAGAATGAGCCACCAACTTATTCAGCACATGTTTTACGAAGTGGATGCCCTTCCAACCACAACCCAACACTGGAAAACACCCATACATTCACACACACACACCATGACCAATTTAGATTATTAAATTCATATACCGCATGTCATGTAGGGGAAACCAGAGCACCCAGAGGAAACCCACGTGAACACGGGGAGAACATGCAAACTTCACACAGAAATGCCAACTGACCCAGCCGGGGCTCGAACCAGCGACCTTCTTGCTGTGAGGCGATCGTGCTACCCACTGCGCCACCATGATGCCTGTTTGGATCATCTAATATAATTAAAACGTTACATATTGAGAGCTACAATGCATACATTTCACCATTTTTCATGTTAATTGCCAATGTTACTCTACTTTGAGGCCTATCGAACAAAATGACAGACAGTGACGGGGGCACAGAATATCACCATTATGATTGGCTGGATCGTCTGTCAGTCAAACTGCTAGCAAAGGGTTAATTGTAACCTTACAGTGTGTAAACCTAAACAGTTTAAATTAATAATAGAACTTTCATAACTGCAGAAATATGTTAATTTGATATACTTTTATCCTACTGTCATGGTTACCAGCAATCCAGGCTTGTAGATTGCTGGGATTCGTTCACTTTCACTCAGGACTACAAATCCTGTCATGCACCATACACTTATTCCGGTTTTCACTGATTGCTAACACACAGCTGAAGCTGTTCAGAATTGATTACATGTGCTTTAAAAGCAGCACAGACACACACACACACCCGTTGCTGAGTCTTGTTTAACTGTACTGTGATATTACGATGCATTTCCTTTGCCTTGCCGTGTTTGACCCTCACTTTGTTCTGTTTGTTTACATTGCTTGCTGCCTGTACTCACCATTTGCCTGTTATTTGACCATGACTCTGGATTCCCTATATGTAACTGTTTGACCCTGTTGACTGTTGCCTGTCTGATCATTCTCATAATAAACTGCATGTGGATCCTCCGTTGCAGCGTCCCTCATATTACACCCACTCACACACTTTTACATTATAAAAAATTGTAAATAAAAAAACTGTTAGCTAGGTGGCTTCTGCTAGGGGCCCTCCATTATTTACTTTATTTTCGGATTAGTCCCTTTATTAATCCTGGGTCGCCACAGTGGAATGAACCGCCAACTTATTCAGCATATGTTTTATGCAGCGGATGGCCTTCCAGCTGCAACCCATCACTGGGAAACACCCAAGCACACTCATATACTACGAACAATTTAGCTTACCCAATTCACCTATACCACATGTTTTTTGGACTTGTGGGGGAAACCAGAGCAAACCCACGCCAACACAGAAAGAACATGCAAACTCCACACAGAAACGCCAACTGACCCAGCTGGGGCTCGAACCAGCGACCTTCTTGCTGTGAAGCGATTGTGCTACCCACTGCACCACCATGCTGCAATAAAACTATTGTGTTGAAATGTGTTGAAAAAATATTCTCTCTGTTAAACAGAAATTAGATAAAAACCATAAAAGAATTTTTGATCAATCAAATTTAACTGGATATTGACCAATCAACTGTGTATTGATTATTTTAAGGGGCTCATTTGTTTCACTTGGATACTGCATGTCTGAGGAAAGAAATGGGATTAATTTGGTTAACACCCAATATAAAATGAATATGTCCAACTCTGAAATTAAGAGATTGGTAACTCAACTTGTAAATTTGGGATATTTTTGCACACTTTTATTCAAAGTCAACAAAATTGACAAAAACTAACAATGTGTTGCCATTTAAAACAATAGAGGAAAAGAAGAATGGAAATTGCTCAAGTAATTTAAGCAACTTCTCACATCAAGCTTCATTTGTTCCAAGCTGGACACATATATATTTCAGCCTAATTAAAGCGTAAATAACAGACCTTGCATCACAGTTTCAGATTTGGTAGGAATACTCCTTTATTGAATGTTCCATGTGGTATTGTGAAGTAAGGAGCAGTTGTGTGTGTTTGGGTGGTTGAGCCTGAATAGTGAATATTAGTATTACATTTTACTAGATGAAACTGTGATGTACAGTTGAAATCAGAATTATTAGCCCCCCTTTGATTTTTTTTTCTTTTTTAAATATTTCCCAAATGGTTAAACATAGCAAGGAAATTTTCACAGTATTTCTGATAATATTTTTTCTTCTGGAGAAAGTCTTATTTGTTTTATTTCAGCTAGAATAAAAGCAGTTTTTAATAAAAAAAAAAAACATTTTAAGGTCAAAATTATTAGCCCCTTTAAGCTATATATTTTTCCGATAGTTTACAGAACAAACCATCGTTATACAAAACTTGCCTAATTACCCTAAGCTGCCAAGTTAACCTAATTGACTCTGTTAAGCCATTAAATGTCACTTTAGGCTGTATGGAAGTGTCTTGAAAAATATCTAGTCAAATATTATTTACTGTCATCATGGCAAAGATTAAATAAATCAGTTATTAGAAATGAGTTATTAAACTATTGTGTTTAGAAATGTGTTGAAAAAATGTGCTGTCCTTCAACTGTATGTCATCACATTGCAGAATGGACTGCATGGGAGTTGATGAAGGACATGTCAGTTAAACCCTCTGAAGCTTAGAGCTTGGTGGAGCCCAGTGAAAAAGCGGAGCGGGCACCCAGGGGCCCATAGGATAAAGGTGTAACCAACATCTGCAACCCATTGCGCCCCCAATTATCCTCGGGTGAACCTCATGGAAAATACGACATAACCAGCTGGAATGTAAACACAACCCAATGGGAACTCCCATCTCTTTTCTCTCTTGCGTGAGCAGCGAACTCTATTTTGTTCTGTTATTCTTCCTTTGCTCATTTCGCTGTTGGCTGTTCTTGTTTTTAATGTAGACGGACAGCACCGGTCCCTTTCATTAGCATGTATCCTATTGCAATTATTCATGTTCAGAATCGTTCCATTGTTCACCTGATTCACTCCCTCCTGTTTTCCCAGTTGCTGCAACAGTTGAAATAACGCAGGTTTTTCAAGGTTTCATTGGTGTTCACATTCAGGGTACATTGAGTGTAAAATATTGAAAGTCTCCACAACAGAGAGCGTGTTTGTGTACACACTGAAGTCACAGCACAGGTCTGCGGCCCAGCTGTCTCCGGTGAAGCTCTATCCATCTCACAGCCTCTGGCCGATTTATCCAAATAAACCCCAAACACCAGATACTGCAAATCCCAGCGATTCCAAATGCTGAAGCAATTATGGTGTTTTGACAGGGTGTGAGAAACCATCATCAACCGGTTCACTTTGACTAGAGTGTAATGTGTAGGCAATAAATAAACCAATAACAGTAACATTCCAAGAAAGAACAAAACAAACATGTGTTGGGCAGGTATGGCGCTGGATAACCATACTTAAATAAAAAATTAAAATGCAAAATAGTGATGAAACATCTAAGGAACAGTAACAAAAATATATTTATTGAATTATTTGGGGCAACACGGTGGCTCGGTGGTTAGCACTGTGATCTCACAGCAAGAAGGTCGCTGGTTTAAATCCTGGCTGGGCCAGTTAGCATTTCTGTGTGGAGTTCGCATGTTTCCCCGTGTTCGTGTGGGTTTCCTCCGGGTGCCCCAGTTTCCCCGACAAGTCCAAAGACAAGCTCTATAGGTGTATTGTCTACGCTAAAAAGTCCGTAGTATATGAGTGTGATTAAGAGTGTATGGGTGTTTCCCAGTGGTGGGTTGCAGCTGGAAGGACATCCGCTGATAAAACATATACTGGATAAGTTGGCTGTTTATTCCGCGAGCCCAAATTAATAAAGGGACTAAGCTGAAAAGAAAATGAATGAATGAATGTTTAGGGGTCTCGCAGTGGGTATCGCTATCGCCTCACAGCAAAAAGGTTACTGGTTCAAGCCCCGGCAGAGTCAATTGGCATTTCTGTGTGGAGTTTGCATGTTTCTCCCCGTGTTGGCGTGGGTTTTCTCTGGGTGCGCCGGTTTTGATTCGTATATAAACCACACCTGACAGTTCAGTTAATGCTGTTTACGCGGTTTCAAAAGTGTTTAAAGTATCGTTAAACGTGTTCTGTAAAATGTGTTTTATTGCTTGGATCTTCCACCAATACCACCAGCTAAAAAGTCATTTGTACTTTGAGTAGTTTTTATGAATTTGTACTGTTACTTAAGTACTTTTTAACACCAGTACTTTTACTTGTAATTGAGCATAATTTCAGCAATGTAACAGTACTTATAATTGAGTATACATTTTTTGTAATCTTTCCACCACTGCTAGCATTCATGTTGTTATTGTTACAACTTTAAAGATCACAGCTGACCTTGCTAGCCAGCTAACCCATTGCAATATTGCACATTCCACTATTGCAGTGTTGCCATTTGGCAACACATACATTTGATTGATTTACAAAAAACTAATTGGATAAAAATGTTTTTGAGTTGTAAATATGTCATCATTACTTACTGGAGGTGATGTCTCCGATTTTTTTTTGTGGATCTGACATCATTTGATCCTTTGTTTTTATTGACGTTTTCATTTGTATTCAGCATCTACTCACAATTAACGCCAATCTGTTAGAAATTGCACCACAGAAAAACACTGCATGTCATGTCACTTAACCAAAGTGAAAAAGTGAAATTTTCAAAAAATGAAAAAGTTGGTCTTAAAGAAACAGTGGCAGGAAAATGAACATAAATATCATGTTGCCATATGGCAACACTGTGCGGTAAAGGGTTAATAAGTACACTGTAAACCCCAACAAGCAACTTTATCAAATAAAATGAGTGTACACTGAAAAAAATTATGCAAAGATGATTCCTTGGATTTACTCAATTTTTTTACGTTAAGTGGTTGTAAACTATTTATTTTGGCTGAATTTAAACAATCAAATTAAGTTGAACATTGCTCAAATTAATTTGTCTAAATTCAACACAAATAAATTGTTTGCAACAGTTTTGCATGCAACACTTTTTTCAGTGTGCTCAAATTGCTTCATTTACTCAAATGGAGTAAGTTCACAGTACTCATTAAGATTAGTTTTTGAACTTAAATGGTTTGTTGCAATCAGTTTCCTCAAATGGTTTGAGTTACCTTCACTTTTTGGCTTTTACAGTGTAGTAAAATATTATGTACTGTTATAATGGCGAAGACAAAAAAGTTATTAGAAATTAATTATTAAAACTACCATGTTTAAGAATGTGTTGAACAAATTCTCGCTGTCTCTGACTTGGGGAATATTTTCACACGAGACCTAATTATTTAGTTAGTTGAAGCCTGTCTCTTACTCTCATACTTATTCTTGGGTTAACAACTTTTTAAATTCTCAATGTTTTACACTTTTTGTTTGTAGACAGTTTGCACTTTTTCTTTTTAGATTTGCATTTGAAATCTAAATCATTTACCCATTGAATCTCATCCAGCCCTTAAAATTGAGTTGCAATTGTCATCATCTCAACTTTTTAAAGAACTTTAGTAATCCTGACCAGACACCGACCCATAGTGCAGCAGTGTTCAATCCCTTAGTTTTGCCATTTAATCATATCTCATCTGAACCAAGGGCTGTAAAAGCTTGGGTTGTTGACTTGTTGCCTTGCTGCCTGGCAGTGACTCTGTTGGCAGCATTTGTTAACAAAGGCACCTTCATTTAGTAAAACTAATTTCAGACTGATTTCTGACACAGCATAGTGATTTAATCATTTATAGCAAAATAGAGAGAATATTTGCTTAGTACAATACTGAATTCTTGCTACAAATGCCTTCAAAAGAGGGAAATGTTGGTCAAAAATGTATATTTACACAAAAAAATGACACTTAAGTGAAACTGTGAAAAGCCCTCTTTATTTTATTTCTTTAGCTCAACTCTCAGAAAAAGAAAGAGGATTGTGGGATATTGAATACAGTGAAGGATACATATCTATTACCTTCAAAATATGATCAGAAGTAGGAACCTCTGGGGACAGTAATTGAAGCAGAATTTGGATTGGGATGTGCCTTGATGCCTTCCCGACATGAAATGTTGTTGCCTTCGGATGCATCCAAGGTCTTGCCATGCATAGAAACTTCCAGACAGGTCAGCTGAGACAAGTTGAAGCTAAACTCTGCAGGAATGAGTACTGTATGAACACTCCATCCGTAGTTGAAGCTTTTACCAGAGAGAAAACTAGGCAGGCAGAAACTAGGCTTGCAGAGGTGTGTTCATGTCATGTCGTAATTACCATGTTAACGAGATTTCTGAAAACATATTTTTCTTCAAAGTTCACATCTATGTAGAATTCGTAATTATGACATTATAAATGTTCGGAGAGCAACAACTTGTACCATTGGACTACTATAGACAAATTTAGGCGTTGATGATGCTGACACAGAAACACTTAATTTCATGTTCCAAGAACTCCAAACAGAACATGATGTGCGGACATCTTGAAATTACAGTAATTACACCACGGTGCGAAAACAGCATGAACCTGAAGAACCAGAGCTGAGAAACATTCATATTTGCGAGTTTTGCACTTTTTGTTGCTATCAGACCTTTAGGTGTAGTTGTTCTAATTATTTTGCTTTGCTTTTCAACTACTTTATGATAAACTGCGTCCACTTTTCCCAACTTCTAAATCACTTCCTATCATCTGTCCAAATTCACATTGAAGATCACGCACATGTCATCATTTCCATGCATTATGCTTTAGTTCCAGATTGTTCATTGGTGATGTAGTTGAAGGGTGTGTAGCTGGGATTCAATTCAAGACATTTCAGAGCTGTGGTATAAGATCTGTCACTTGTGCAACTTTAGTTGAGCTTTAAGACCTTGGTCACACTTTTGATGGTCCATTGCTTAAATTTAAGTTACATTGCAACTAATTCATTAGATTATAAGTAGACTGTTTGGTTGGGGTTAGGGTTGGGGTTAGTGTAAGTTGACATGTACTTGCAAAGTTTCTTATAGTCAGTTAAATGTCTGTTGAAGGAGCAGTATCAGCAGATATTTAGCAGACAGTCTACTAATACTCAAATGGACCATCAAAATAAAGTGTTACCAATGTCTTCTCTGCCCACAACCAATCACTCACTTTAAAACAGCACTTCCCAATCATGGTCCTAAAATGTGCATAAAAATAGGTGGATGGAAACATGGCTATACTGTAAAAACTTTCTCGAAATGTCGAATTCTTTGCTCTTCAATTACTATAAGAGTTAACAAACCCTGCTGACTTTCCTTGTTATTTTTCAAAAGTAGGTACAACACCATCTTGTGCCAACTAAACTGGCTTGAATGCACCTGACATTGTTACTACGATTTGTGAACTTGTAAGTAGGAATGTCCCAGAAGGACTAGAGTGCAACATTTGTTCTGACTGACATGTTCTCAAAATAGCGTTTACTGCACTCTACACAGAACTGCACAGAACTTTACTGGCTGGCCTCCACTACACTAACCCCCCTTAAACCTCACTCCTATCTGGGTCACGGCACCAAAGTAACCCCACTGGTCCTACACTACCCAACCCGCTCCAAGCTGGGATCGAACTGGCGGCTCTTTGCATGGGAGTTGGCTGTTCTAACAAGGAGGCTAAAGACCATAGTTTCTAAAATCTGTTGCTAGAGCACCGTAAGAGGTCAGAGGAGTGAGGTTTACCTGCATAGCAGTTGATTGGCTGGCCTCCGCTAAACTGGCTAGAGCTCTTCTATAGTACCAATTTGGTTTGCTCAATTCACCTATGTTGCATCATGTCTTTGGACTGTAGGAGGAAACCAGGGGGAAATCCACACGAGCATGTGGAGAACATGCAAACTCCACACAGAAACGACGGCTGGCCTGGTAAAAACTTGAACCAGTGATGTTCTTGCTGTAAGGCATCAGTGCTAACCACTGGGCAGCCATGCCGTCCTGTCTAGAAAGGAAGGAGAAGTAGATGTGGAAGGAGGGACACTTCAAAACGAAGATACCAAGGTAAGGAATTCTGGTGGACCGTGTATTAGCTAATGCTGGACCAGCTATGTTCAATCCTAAGTGTTCTGAATTCTTTATACTATGGCTGTAACATGATTTACTGAGTGTTCTGTAAAGTGCTTATATTATGAATATAGGATGTAACTTCCGGAAGATGCGTATTTGAGACCATATATGAGAAGTGGGATGTTGAGTCTGAGTGAGACACG
This sequence comes from Danio aesculapii, assembly GCF_903798145.1. Classification (NCBI taxonomy): domain Eukaryota; kingdom Metazoa; phylum Chordata; class Actinopteri; order Cypriniformes; family Danionidae; genus Danio; species Danio aesculapii. Next base: position 13,514,546 of record NC_079453.1, read on the forward strand.
GTTTTCATCTGTGAGGCATTATGAATGCAGGGTAAAGTTATTGCCAAGTAAGTCTGTAATTACCCTTGTATGTTTGACATTAAGTCCGTGATCTTGTTAGTGACCCGCGATCAGCCGCGAGTATTAGTTTCCGTGTGAAACGTAAGTCAAAATGCTGCTACCATCGGCATCGCGGCTAATCCCGATGTCATCATTGACATCTTGTTTGTGTTTGATTATGATTTAGTGCACTGTATTCCACATTCGTTATGCCTTGTGCTGTCACATGTCATTTATCTAGTGCAGCTTTTGTCATTTATGTTCATTTATATTCTGTTTACATCCAGCATACATTAGTCTGCTGACTGCACTTTAGGAGAGCTGCAAATACTGTATTGTTTTTAATGGGATATTTTTTGTGTCAGTACATAAATATTTTTCATGTTTGATATTTTATTATTTACTTATTGCTCATTACATAAAACTACATCCTTGCTCCCAATAAAAGGTGAAAAATATCTCCTGACTCCTACTCCTTAATCAGAGTGCTGAAGTGGTCAGCATCAATAAAGAACTGGCATTTTAAATTGGGCAATACCCAACAATAAGCACGCGCTCCTCTCCAAATTAGTTTATAAATAAGCCAAAATTAGTAGTTGTACAATAAAGTTCTCTCTCTGTTACATGTTGCATTATAATGATGTTGTCTAGTGTGCGTTCATGAGGTGAGGCTTTAGATGGCAATTTGCAATGTGGGATGGCTTATCAGACTAACATTAGCAAGATCTATTGCACCTTAAATCATGGCATTTGCACAAAAGTCACATCTCGTTCACTTATAGAGCCTGTTCTTCTTTTAGACTGGAGTCATGCCAGAATATCCTGTGATATCCACTTTGCAGGGCACTTACAGTCAAATGTAACTCTTAGGAGAAACTTACAAAATGTGCAAAGCGGACTGAGTTCAACTGCTTTAATAAAAAAAAGGACCAGAGAAAATCCTAGACAGAAGAAAGATGGCGTCCCACCTAATGTATGAACTCTCTGAGGACAACAGAGGCCCATTGCAGTCTTTCATCTCTCCTCTCACACACCCCTCCAACGGGACTGTGATTAGACCTGTCAGAGCTGCAAAAATGCATGCTGCTAGCCAGCATGTGTGTCAGCGAAAAGCTAAGGGAGAAACTAAACATAAGTGTTAAAATGGAAAGATCTGGACAACAACCCAAGCTTCTGACAGTCACTTGTGGTTTGGTTATATAACGCTCTAGCAGGAGGTGTGTGCAGCTGGAGCGTCAGTCTCTGCACTAGCTTCATTTAAACAGAGAGAACGCCAAGAGCAAACCAAGAATGCACTGCTGGCCCAGATACAGATGGCAGAGAATGTGCGATGTCAGAAGATTGCAACAGACAGTGAGGAGCTGACAAAGACGTAAAGAATCATCAAGTTAAATGAGACTTGCTAAATGCTCAGTTAATGAGGTTGGGGGTTTATTTCATACCAAACACAAATAAGACGTGCAATAACTGTTTCCGAACAGGTTTCTAAAGTTGAATCAGTAAATGTACAGTTTTATGCTAGTTTCCTCAAAGCTGATATGTTCTTAACACCTAGTACTGCAAATGAGGCCTCAAAAGCAATAAGATTAGGAAGTGATGTCATGCTGAAATGCTGTAGGCCTATAAAACTCACACCATTTAGCGGATCCAGGTCCACATCTGCACGTTTTTCTCCAAAGAGAGGTAATAGGATACCTCTAGTAATTAAAGAATCAGGCAAGAACTGTGCCTCTCACTCCAGATGAACAGGAAGGGCTTCAACATTCAAGCCACAACTGAAGAAGGACCTCAAAGCTCCAGCTTAAACTAAACTGACAACGGTTAAAAACAGAACCACTGTGCTTAAAGTAGGTCAGGTTGGATCCGAAAAAAACAAATTCCAACACATTCTAATCATTTCTAGAGGTAGATGCTAAATTTCTAGCCAACCACACCCTTGAGGTCTAGAATCTGCTACCTTAAGAATACAAACCTGTACCAGTAATTCAAGGCATTTGGGAGTTAAAGCGTTAGTACACCCCAGAAATAAAAATTATGATTTACTCACCCTCAAGATATCCCTTTTTTTTATTTTAGACAAATAAATTCAGAGTTATTTTAATAATCTTAAGCTTTTGCAGCTTTACAATGGCAATAGTTTGCTCACTTGTATTTAATCAGCAGTCCAAAAGAAGTCCAATAAAGCCCATTATTCATAATAGAAAGTGCTATATGTGGCAACAGGGAGTTAAAAAAGGTCTCCTTTTATGCATTGTTTAAAAAAATCCATATTTCAAAACTGTATAAACCATTTTGTGTAACTTCTGACACCTCAATTGTCATTTTGTCTATTTGAAGTGCATTTTTGGAGGCTGAAACATGAGAAGGAGATCCACTCTGCAGATCTCTCACACACCCCCACACTGAATGTAACCCCAAATCATTTTTCCTTCCCCAAACTTGACTGATTTCTATAAGAATCTTGAGTCCATGGGGGTTCTTATAGGTCTTCTGAAGTATTTGGGATGATTGGGATGCAGTTCAACAGATGATTCATCGGAAAAATTTACCTGCTGCCACTTTTCCAAATTATCAACTACAGTAGACTTCAAGTTATTATTTGTTGCTTTTACAACTGGGATCGACAACAAGACTTTTGTCAGGTGGTGTATAGTAAGTGAAAAACAGTATGCAAGCAAAGTTGTATGTCCGATTTCATAGTATTCAAAAACCGTACCCAGATGACCTACTACTTTCAGCAAGATTTCTAAAGTGTGCATCTAATAGATGCAGAACTTTCCCATGATGCAATGCAAGATAATTCATGAATGGGAGAGAAACAATACAACTGACAACGATAGGTCATGTGATGATGACAAATGGCGGATGTAGTGCATTCGAATTCCATTCATACTACTTACATTTATATTATAGAGTGTACGTTTCTAACGGTCGCATAGTAAATTATATTTCAAACATGGTGCCTACTTTAGTAGGCGATTTTGGACTCGGCATAAGAGATCCCTCAGAAGATTGTTAAAAATTGTCATTTGTCCAGAAGTGAAGAGAGACACATTTTAAAAGCAGAGCTGGCCTAGCCTGAATTGTGAAGCAGAAAGCAGCCTTTGTCTCTTTACTACTATCTTCCAGTAAGCAGTCAGTCTCCAATACAGTGTTCTGAACTTCCAGAAAAGACAAGCCTGATGTTCTTGGTGCACTCATTGAAGAAGATCAAACAGGCAAGCGCTCTGGGCTCATGGTGACAGCTCAGCTGGAGTTTTGGAGACAGATTAAGCAACAGATGCACATGAGGAGAGCTGAATATCAAAGTCTTGAACTGTATCCATACCCATTATCCAGACTGATGAATCCCACGCCATTTCCAGGATCCGTTTGAGGATGCAGCCCAGCTATGGGGAGCATGAAATGAGGGACATGAGCATCGCTGATGGGAAATATCAGACAAGGTTGAATAAGGTCTTCCCTGCGGCAGACAGCTCTGTGTGAGTAAGCCAGGAATTCCCTTTGCTACACCACTTCACAGCCCCTGTGCTTTGCTCATTTGAACGTGTTGCCATGTTCATTATTAAAACCTTTACTTGGCCGTGATTAAAGCAAAGAAAGCCAGTCTTTTAATAACCTGGCTATGCTTTTAACCGAATCCTTACTTAAACAATAATGCCAACAATCATTTTCCACCAGCAGTCAAACTATGTGCACACCTTTTAGACTGTGTACTTGTCTATCTGCATCTATATGCGTGTAATTTTTCTTTACGTATTTGTTATCGTTGTCATATTTATTGTTTTTTACGTATTTATTGTCAACATTGCTAATAGTATATTGTCTGTACTTTATTGTCTGGAGCCAGCACTTAACCTTTACTCATCATAGTACACGTGCTGCTGATGAGGTCACAATAAAAGTGATTTGATTTGATTTTAATGTGTATTCCCATTTCTCCTATATCAAATTGTACGTGGGTTGTTTACGGGACGTCCCATTTTCTGTCACACATGATAAAAATGAATATAACTAGTATTGTCATCATTGAAAATGCTATAAATGGTTAAATGTTTCTTTGTCTTCCATGGAACTTTTACATTTTTGAGCCAGATCTCAAAACTGCCCTATGGTGTGACCATCTCAAGCATAATTCAATGAATTACAGCTCTTACAAATTAAAAAGAAAAATGTTCAATTCATTAATATAACTCTCAGGTCAAATTTTTTGGCTATTTTAGTAAGTGACAATTAATTTTTATCCATACATTTCTAAAAACATTGGGATTAGGGCTGGGCGATGTGGCAAAAATGCAATTATGTTAATTATTTTCCATATTAAACAATAAGAATATATATTGTAAAAGCTTCCAGATTTAAAAGAGTAGCCCAACAATGATTAAAGCCACAAAACATAGAGGGTTCATTAAATGGCATAACATATTTTTGGTGGCCGAAAATTCTCTAATAAAAATCTCTAATATTAACACACTTTTAGGGTGCTTTCACAATAGCATTTTTCGTCCACACCCAGGTTCGTTTGACGTCAGAGTTCGGTACGTTTAGCTAGTGTGAACGATGTCTTCTGAACTCTGGTGCGCACCTGTGAACCATACCCGAGTCCGCCTAAAAGAGGTGTTCTGGAGTACGGTTCATGCGAACTCTGGTCTGGTTCACTTCTGGTATGAATGCAATTGTACCACATAACATAAGTGAACCGCCAAGAGTAAACAAAATATTGTTTTCATAATGTTTATTCGTGTGTGTGTGTGTGTGTGTGTGTGTCTGTGTATCCCAAACTCATACCTGACAAGCGGAACTAAGCCAGGGCAAACACAGTTATAATGTCTGCTTGTCTCCTTCAAAAACAACTTCGGCGGACATCGGGATATGTTCTGAACGTTTATAATATTTTTGCGGCAGATGGACGCGAGTCGCTTACTGTATGTCCAAAAGATTCAGTAAAAGCAGAATGACCATGATGCGTGTTTCCATTTTGGCAATTTGCTTTTCCCATTGTTGCACATTTCTGCTGTGATTGGCTCTTAGATCAATATAGGAGTAAAAATGTTCAGAGCTTATCATTGATACTGACATTTATCGCAATTTAATATAATATCATTTATCGGCCCAGCTCTAATTGGGATTGATACATTTTGTCACTTAAGAGCATGTCCTCTGGTGTGACACTATATGCTAATTTTAAATCAACAATTCAACAAAAAAGTGTATTTAGCTAAAAAGACCATTCAAGATCATGCGATTAAAGCCCCCTGTGAAGTTTTTGTCTCTGAATTTTTTTTCTGAACCACTATTAAATGAATAAATATTCACAATTTCATTTAAAATAAATGAAGATAAGTGTCCAACAATGAAAATAAATCACTCTCACGCTACATGCATATTAAGAGTCAGCTTTCTTCATTTTACAGTTTTTACTGAAAACTGAAAAAATTTGATAAAGTTAGGGACCCCTTATATATTTTCTAAAACAGACTTCAAATAAATATAGCATACAGCCTATTTGACAATTACCCACAGACGTAGTTTGCAGAGAACATCATTATTCACTGACAAAATAAAAACCCTTGGATGAACAACACGCAACATTTATATAATAAAACTGTTAGTGTTTTCATAAGCATCAGTCATTTGACAGCAAAGGGTGAGCTGCTCCTTTGGCATTAGACAGTGACTGCTTAACCACAAACTGTGAGCAACACATTCATCATGATCTCTGAATTCACAAAGAGGCTCTGAAAAACCAATGTTGAGTAACATGTTGAATAGAATTAAAGGTTAGTCATTTGGTTAAATGGCAGCAAGGCTTATGCATGTGTTTTCCATTCTACTTATCTGAATTTACTCCTTTATTAAATTCTGTTGGAAGGAGTTTGAAAACCATCACATTGGTCACAATTAACTTTGCTACTTTTATACTTGTGTAGTATGTTACAGTTAAAAAAAAACAATGTACAGGACAAAAAGAGAGATGTGAGACTACGGCACGATTTAGGGTTATACCTTCAGTAGTGATGTGTAATTCTTTAACATTTGTTTAACACTGACATCTGCTGTTGAGTCTGTAATATTTTTATCCAGTGTTGGGTAAGTTACTTAAAAAAAAAAAAAGAAAAATTAATCAATTACAAATAATTGCATCATTACAACGGTGTTTAAATTGCTTGTCTAATTAATTGCTTTGTCTGAAAAGTTACTTCTTTACTCAAGAAGTCATTTAATAACTTGACTAAATACTAAACATCCACATAAATCTCAAAGCACAGACAGTAGAAATTAAATGTTTAAGAATTTAAACAGGATCTTTGAATTTTGTTTAAAAAAAAACAACACTTATATTTTAAGCAATATATGTATCAAAACACAAAACGTTTCAAATTAATGACATACCATATAGTGACATGAATTTTTAAAAATGTTTAGTTACTATGCAAAAAATCTAAATGACAAAAATCATTTACAATTACACTGCATCACATGTCATGATCTGATTTCTCTATGTTTTTTCTTAAGCATACGCAATTATCTTGATAAATGTTCTTTAGTTGAATAATAGTGTATTATAAATATAAGATAATAAAAACATGGCGACAGAGAGAGCTTAATAAACCCTTAGAGGAGAAAAACTAATATTATGTTTAGAAATGAGTTGAATCTTTTCTCCGTTTAACAGAAATTGGGGAAAAAAATAAGCAGGGGCGAATAATTCAGGGGGGCTAATAATTCTGACTTCAACTGTATGTATGCATGTAGTATCTAATATATTTATAATACACTATTATTCAACTAAACTGAAAGCTAAATATACAGTTGAAGTCAGAATTATTAGCCCCCTTGTTTATTTCTTTACCCTATTTCTGTTTAATGGAGAAAATATTTTTTTCAGCACATTTCTAAACAATATTTTTAACTCATTTCTAATAATTTATTTTATCTTTGCCATGATGACAGTAAATAATATTTGACTAGATATTTTTCAAGACACTTCTATACAGCTTAAAGTGACATTTAAAGGCTTAACTAGGTTAATTAGGTTAACTAGGCAGGTTAGGGTAATTAGGCAAGTTATTGTATAACGATGGTTTGCTCTGTAGACTATCAAAAAATATATATAGCATAAAGATGGTAATAATATTGACCTTAAAATGGTTTCTAAAAAAATTTAAACTGCTTTTATAAGACTTTCTCCAGAAGAAAAAATATTATCAGACATACTGTGAAAATTTCCTTGCTCTGTTGAACATAATTTGGGAAATATTTAAAAAAGAAAAAAAAAAATTCAAAGGGGAGCTAATAATTCTGACTTTAACTAATAAATAAATAAATAAATAAATAAATAAATAAATAATAAATAAATATATATATATATATATATATATATATATATATATATATATATATATATATATATTATATATATATATATATATATATATATATATATATATATATATATATATATATATATATATATATATATATATATATATATATATATATATATATATATATATATATACACATTACTCTGCTTCTCTGAACTGTTTTATATAGAACTGTTGAATATATGTCCAGCATTTAAGGTAAGTATATTATAAGCAACTGTAATTACATCACCTAAAAATGAAAACTAATCCTTTACTTTTCAGCAGATAAGTAATTTAATTACAGTAACTAGTTAGTTTGTAACTAATTACTCCCAACACTGTTCATAACCATAAAAGTCTGTAATGTATATAACAACTAAGTGTTTCTGAAGAAAAACCTTGCTGCCGTGAGATTGGGTTGTTGATAAGTGTTTTAAGTTCTTGTACGCAATAGCTTCTTTGTTTCTTGTTCTATGAACATTCTAGACTAAGTCTGATCCCTTAGAATCTTGTCCCCTGCAAACCACACAATTGAAGGCTCACGTCCGTAGCAATAACCAGAGCTTGACAGTTGCCTGGCAAAGTTTAATATTTAGCTATTTTTAAAAGGTAAGTCTAGAGGGTAATAAAACCCCAAACTTTAATTAGCCGACACAACCAAAGCCAATCAACAGCCTGCAGAGAATGCTTTTGATATAGTGGACGCGGTGTACTTAACCAAATATATAGCATATCCGGACGATTTCACATTCACAGCGCTTATTTCAACACTGCTAAATATGGCTCCAACAACTTTAAGGCAAAAATCAGAAAGGCAGAGTTGATTAAGACACGTTTCTTTACTCATGTACTTATAGAAGTCATATAAATCAATCTTAAAAAGAAAAACAAAACAATCATTTTTTTTGCAAGTTCTAAAAGTATGGGTGCGATTCTTTTTACATCGTTTTTTTTTTTTAACATACTGTGCAGACTTTATTGTAATATACAAATCTGGTTCAGCCATAATATTGATTAGGAGTTCTTATACAACACATTTACAGCTATATGTCCATCTGTGTAATAAACCAACACCAGTAACAGTATTGAAATTGAAGGGCAGAGATGTTTAAGCTTTAGGTATCATCGCTGCCTCATATTTGCTGTTCTACTGCTCTACGGAATCAACAACATGGCATCAACTGTACAATTAAATTTGCAGCTCATCTAAGCGTTCGTCGTTAACATGTGGAGTGACTCGACAACTTGGATAGATTTGAAATGTACAAGACATCTAAAGCCAACGTTATATTACAGTTAGATGTAGAAAAACACTTTTAGTCATCAAACGCCGTTTTTTACACCTCGTCTCAATCCGACAAACTTGTCCAATATGAAATAACCCGGTTTTAATAAGAAACGTAAAGTAGTGTTAGTGCTAGAAATATATCACAAGAATCAAAATTGAATTTTTTATATCACTTATATTATTGTTTTCCCACCCCACCCGTGAGCTCATAAGCCTTCATCATATGCTAAAGGTCTTGGGAATGTTACATTCGTTTTAGCCACTTCATAGTGTATCTAACCCTGCAAACCAACAGAGACGGACCCTATGGGTGCTGTTGAGAGTATCTGACCTTCACGTGGATGGCACTGGGTTTGAGATTGAGAAAATAAATTAAAGAAATGTAAGGGGCAGAGGAAGAATCTTTACTAGGAAAGCTTCCAGATGACAATGCCGATGATGAGCACCACTATGGAAAGGCCCACTGCCAGGAAGCATATCTTCTTACGGGACTTTTGCTACAAAAAGACAGAAATAAAACATTGTCATTTTACTTAAAAAGCATGGGGGTGAAAAATGAGTCCTATTTTGAGTCCAATTACTACTACAAAATTGTTTTGATTTAAATAGTAAGCATATTAAGTGCAAGGCTTTTTAATATGTCGAATAACAAATGTAACGTATTCTTGTTAAAACGTAAAAGGAATTAATAAGCATACTGCATTTTATGTTTTATTGCGTGGCTCTCAGGAATACTTGATTCTGATTGGTCAATCATGACATTCCAAGGTAGGTTCATCCCAAAAAACAACTGCTGAATTTAATAAAACAGGCTCATCTGGGTTCCTCAAATCATCTTGTCTTTTAAGTGATTACATTCATATCCATATAAATGGATATCTTGCATGCTACTGTTCTTGAGGTTTTGGCACCATCTTGTGACCAAATATATAAGAAAGTCATTTTTGTGTCTGTCAGGTTATCATTAAATAATAAAGAGTTAAAATACTACAATTGAGATCAATGTCTTGTGTCTACTGTTTACTTTTGTGGAAAGTAGTCATGTAAAAATTTATAAGATTTACATTATTCCCCATTTACATTTTTTACAATGTCCAGCTGACAAATGGTTAAAACCAAGTGTTTTTTTTTTTTAAATGTGGCATATCATAAAGGTTTTCAATTAATATTAATTTATATTTATTTTGTATTGTGATACTTATTCTTCTTAATATGAAATCAAATGATATATAAACACACAGATATATAAACACACATACAGTTGAAGTCAGAATTATTAGCCCCCATTTATTTTTCCCCCAATTTCTGTTTAAGGGAGTGAAGATTTTTTTCAACACATTTCTAAACATAATAGTTTTAATAACTCATTTCTAATAACATATTTATTTTATCTTTGCCATGATGACAGTAAATAATATTTGACTAGATATTTTTCAAGACACTTCTATACAGCTTAAAGTGACATTTAATGGCTTAACTAGGTTAATTAGGTTAACTAGACAGGTTAGGGTAATTAGGCAAGTTATTGTGTAACGATGGTTTGTTCTGTAGACTATTGAAAAAGAAATATAGCTTAAAGGGGCAAATTTTTTTAATCTTAAGCATAAAACTGCTTTTATTTTAGCTGAAATAAAACAAATAAAACTTTCTCCAGACGAAAAAATATTATCAGACATACTGTGAAAATTTCCTTGCTCTGTTAAACATCACTTAGGAAATATTTAAAAAAGAAAGAAAAATAAAAAAATAAAAAAAATCAAAGGGGGGCTAATAATTCTGACTTCAACTGTCTATACAGTGGGGGAAATAAGTGTTCAACACATCACCATTTTTCTCAGAAAACATATTTCTAAAGGTGCTGCTGACTTGAAATTTTCACCAGATTTTAATAAAGATGTTGATGGCAGCTTAAAGACACCTCTCATATGAATAATGAAGTCACATGAACTGCTCAGGTGTGAGTTTTTTCAGACCTCAGTAGAGTGTAAAAATCTTGATAGTTCTATGGGGTTTGTCCATCCAAACTGATCTTTATTTTGTATTTTCCATTGGATTCAAGTCAGGTGATTGGCTGCGCCATTCTACAGCTTGATTTTCTTTTCCTGAAAGCATTGTTTCCTTGGCTATGTTTTGGATCATTGTCTTGCTAAAATATCCACTTTGGTTTCATCTTCATCATCCTGATGAAGCAGCTAATATTAATTTACACTGACTAAGAGCAGAGGGCTGCTGAATAACTTCTGAGAGATTTCAGCTGCTGTCTGGGCTTTCACTGCCTTTCTACACCTCCCTTTCTTCATGTGTTCAATACTTTTTTCCTGTGTCATTTAATTGTATTACAAATAACCTAATTTGTAAACTAATTAGATTTGTTTTCTTAATCATATATGGGTTTCTTTGGTTGCTACCAACATCCAGGGGAAATTTCAAGTCAACAGCACCTTTAGAAATATGTTTTCTGAGAAAAATGGTGATGCGTTGAATACTTATTTCCTCCATTGTATATAAAATGCATGACACGATTTGGTATATAAACTATTGTTTAAATGTATGACATAATTTTGTAAAAATCTATGATAGTAAATATTAGCACAAAAAACAATTAACGAAAGGGGATGCATTCTAATATACTTAGAAAAAGAGCTGCATCTCACTTTTACTTGTTTTGAGACTGAAAACACTTTTTTTGCATGTTTTATTAATGCATGCTACATGCATGTTTTAGAATCTGCTGTATTGTTGCAAATTTTGATATAAAAAAAACAAATATTCTATGAATCCTCAGTCCCATTTAAAACTCTAATTTACATAACAATATGACATTTTGCTCCCAAACTGACCTAAAAGACTCAGATATGTTGCGTCTAAAAATGACTGTATGAACCATTATAGCTGTGTTTGTGTGATGCTGAAACTCTTACTGTACCTGATATTGTGCGGCTCTCTGAAGCTGCTCAGCTCCTCTCTCCACATGCACTTCTGCACTCTCCACATTAGCCTCTATGCTATCTGTAATCACAGCAAGTCATAATCGCATTTTTACTTACATTTAGTTTATAGATTACAAGCTTAGACAATAGTACATGTTAAGCACTCTCAGTTTTCATAATTAACAATTACTTGTCACATTTTTTTCTGTAAAAATCTGAAATAAACCTGTACTCTTAAAATATGTTACAGAAGAAACTAAGTCTTACAGTATGATTATAGGAGACAAAGCATATAATCCAATATGATGATGACAGACGTACATCACTGCTCAAAAGCCTGATCTATCTGATTTGATGCTTATATTTTAGCATGATTTTACCAAACAATTAAATAAATCAAAAGTATGAATAAGTAAGCATAAGTACACATAATCGTTCATCTTATATTACTAACCGTACAAAAATGTTTTACTTGCTAAAAAAGTATGAACTATTAATCTAACAATAAAGTGTATGTAGTAGATAGTAAACAAAAACTGACTAAAAACATGTACATTATGTTGATAGAGGCATTAATGTGCACCTAATATGATACACAATGTTTAAATTCACAAGATTTTGAACACTGCTAATAACCTAAAGATTTTGCCATCATTTAAATCATCCTCATATTGTTACATACACCTAGAAACTCAAGATTCTTCGCACCAAGCCATCAAAATTAAAGTTTGGTTCAGCTTGAAGCAACTGAAAACTGAAGAATGGACTGCAAATGACTGATTTAACAACATAATAATAAGAATGTTTGCTTAAACGAACCACCAAGCAGTGCCATATTTAAGTGTACTTACCAATCATTTCACCCTGATCATGGATCATCACGGCAAGATCCTTGAAAATTTGATTCACATCCAAAATGTCCGACTGCAATCACAGCACAGGCAGTTAGAAAAATTACAGACCATTATAATCAATGCTGAAAGCAGTACAAGTTTTTTTTTTTACGATCATTTGAATAAGAAGTTCAAAAGTACAACCTTTATGTGAAATAAAAAATTTAAGTAACAATCTGTACTACCATATCGAAGTTCAGTGGTCAGTAAAATTAAGAACATATACACTGACCGGCCACTTTATTAGGTACAACTTACTAGTACTGGGTTGGACCCCTTTTGCCTTCAGAACTGCCTTAATCTTTTGTGGCATAGACTCAACAAGGTACTGGAAATATTCCTCATAGATTTTTGTCCATATTGACCTGATAGCATTAAGCAGTTGCTACAGAGTTATTTCAGAGTACCATATCCCAAAGGTGCTCTATTGGATTAAGGTCTGGGGACAGAGGAGGCCATCTGAGTACAGTGAACTCATTGTCATGTTCAAAAAACCAGTCTGAGATGATTTGCGCTTTATGACATGGCGCGTTATCCTGCTGGAAGTAGCCTTCAGAAGATGGGTACACTGTGGTCATAAAGGGATGGACATGGTCAGCAACAATCCTCGGGTAGGCTCTGGCACGATGCTCAAGTGGTACTAATGGGCCCCAAGTGGCAAGAAAATATCCCCCACACCATTACACCACCACCACCAGCCTGAAGCGTTGATATAAGGCTGGATGGTGCCATGCTTTCATGTTGTTGACCCCTTTTCTGACACTACCATCGGAATGTAGCAGCAGAAATCGAGACTCATCAGACCAGGCAACGTTTTTTCAATCTTCAATTGTCCTATTTTGGTGACCCTGTGTGAATTGTAGCCTCAGTTTCCAGTTCTTAGCTGACAGTTGTGACACCCAGTGTGGTCTTCTTCTGCTGTAGTCCATCCACCACAAGGTTTGACGTGTTGTGCGTTCAGAGATGCTTTTCTGCATACCTCGGGTGTAAGGAGTGATTATTTGAGTTACTGTTGCCTTTCTATCAGCTCAAACCAGTCTGGCCATTCTCCTCTGACATCAACAAGGCATTTGCACGCACAGAACTGTCACTCACTGGACATTTTCTCTTTTTCAGTTGTGTGTGAAAATTCCAGTAGATCAGCAGTTTAAGAAATACTCAGACCAACCCGTCTAGCACCGACAACCATGCTACGTTCAAAGTCACTTAAATCACCTTCTTCCCCATTCTGATGCTCAGTTTGAACTGCAGCAGATCGTCTTTTTTGCTGCCATGTGATTGGTTGATTAAAAATTTGCGATAATAATCAGCTGGACAGGTTTACCTAATAAAGTGGCCAGTGAATGTATATTTACTACATTTCTAAAAAATGTGAAAATTTTACTTATCAAAGAAAGGAGGAAATAAAATTCTACAATACTTCTCTCTGAAAATCATCCTAATATTAATACCACTACTAATAAGAAGACAAATATATATTAAAGAATAATGATGCCTAAAAGTTAGCTTTGTGGTCATAGAAATACACTGCATTGTTAAATATTTGAAATAATATATTGCTGTTTTAAATAAAAAAAAAATACTTAGTAATTCGCAGTAATTTGGATCAAGAAAATGCAGAATTGGTAAGAAAGAAACTTTTTAAACATTTTTTTTAAATCTCAACATTCTAAAAGAAACAGAAATGTGCAAAAAAATTATAATAGAAAGAAGAAGAGGAGAATGTATGAGAATGTAATGAGTGTAACAGGCAGTGCAGGCAGAAACAAAAGAGAAAAAAAGAAACCTCAAGTTGTTGAATGGCGGTTTCTCTTTCTTTAATGAGCTCCAGGTCCTCCTCTGTTATGGCCACGTCTTCTGTCTGAGTGGTGGTCTTGCCCCAATCATCATTACTGCACACACACATGCACACAAACACATGCCTTTAGCTTGAATGCTTTTACTCAGTGCTGGAAGCTCATAAACAGGGATCATGGGACACATACTTATCAAAGGAGACCAGCTGCTCATCGTGACCTCCGTCGTCAGCCTGCAGTAAAACACAACAGAAGAATAATATATAACTTTTTTTTTTAAATAACTGCTTTATCAGGGTTCCCCACTCTTCCCTAACTTTCACTGACTAAAAAACTGAATGTCCATGGCCTATAATGAACAGAAAATCAGGCTTAAATAATTGCTGCCTTACAACCAAGAAAAAAAACTAAACAGAACGGCACTGAAAAATTGTCTGAGAGAATCGCCAAAGGGATGCAGTCACCTCTGGGATATTTGACATGCTAAATATCTGAACCTGTTGACGATTCAAATCATGCCGTGTGAAATGTATTCTGACTGAAAAAAAACATCGGCGATCACCTACAGCAAATGAGAGAGCAGCATCCACTACTATGGGCATCTGCAGGCCAATGGTTGATTGGGAGAGAAGTTAAAAGCGCTTATTTTCGGTCTGTTTGGATCAAAGAAATGGGAGGGTAAACTAGTAGAAATTTGGCAGGAGCACCCGTGTCTGTTTGACGTGTCATGTGAGCAATATGACAACTGCTGACAACTGGGTCGAAAAAGAAAAAAGTTTAGGGGAATTTGTAAATTCCCTTCAAAGCCTGGTGAGCAAAGTAAGTATTAAATTTTCTACCCCACTAAAGGCTTTTTTCTCATTATGTAGTTAATAACAAAAGATATACAACATGATCTCACGTTGTTTTCCTGTCTATTATAAAGTCAAGCACTGTGAACCCTCCTGTCGCCGATCCATCCTACAGTGTAAACACAGCAGCAACTGAATGCTAGCCCAGATAGCCATGCAGTGAGAAAACATCTGTGATGCGTCACAGATGCAGTCTGAACTCGGCATAAGGGAGCATAGTGAGCTTTGATGCTCCTGAGTCCCACAAAGCATTGTGGGACTTTAAAGGGAGCAAATTTTTTAGTGCACTGGAAGCATTGTGCGATTAAGACAGCACTTAAAATGACTACCTGACCAGTGTACTGACTACTGAGGAAGGGAGTTTATTGAAATGCATTCTAAAATAAACTAGGCCTTTAACATGTCATAGGCATTCACAAGTAAACATGGACCTTTTTTGTGTTCTCCAGATCCTCCATAATATGTACTGTATCCTATGCACTTTTGGGAAACAGTTCTATTGAATTATCAGTCATTAAACGGAGAGTTCCTCACCAATTACTCACACTCGGGTGGCCCTAAATGTGCCTTTCTTCTGTTGTACACAAAACAAGATATTCTGAAGAATGTTGAAAAACAGAAGCCATCGACATTCACAGTATGACAAAAATACTATGGAAGTCAACGGCAGCTGCTTTCTTTTTTATGTTCAACAGAAAAAAAAGAGGAGGGTGAGAAAAGGATGACAGAATATTAGTTTTTGGGTGAACGTTATTTAAAGTAAAACATTTTCAATTGGGTGAGAATGCTTGTGTATTGTATGCCAATATGCCACTAAAGGAGATACTTGAATTATTACGGTTAAGCAGATCATGGGAATGTGGAAAATGACATCCCTATTCAGAACTAATGTGGACATCGGAGTGCATCTTACAGAAAGACGAGACCCCGCTCGAGCTCTGGCCACTGACTCCTTCTCTTTCTCCGCGGCTCGACGCTGCACGGCCTGAAAGTTGTTTAGAGCAGCGGAGAAATCATTCATCAGCCGGTCCTTCTGGATCTTCTGCTGTCTCTGTTTAAAAAGAAAAATCAGAAAACATTTGGTAAAAACTGTATACACTACAGGGTTGTTGAATGCTTGATTCTGATTGGCTAATAAACATACTAAAGTGTGCAATTATTTTCCGATAAATGCACAGCCAAACTAGTTCCAGACAGGTCTTCATGTCGTGGCCGCATCATAACCTTTAGTGTGTATTATGGTTTAATAATTTAACAGCCTATCATCAATCATTCCTTCCTTACTTACTTCACGGACTACAACAATAAAAAATAAAGAAATGTGCAAGAAACAAAGACAGGAGCAGTTTGAGGACAAAAACCTGACAAATGTCACTAGGTGTGGTGACTAGGGTTGTAAAAATCCAGAAATTTTCATGGCTGGAAACTGTCCTTATAAATTAATGGGAATATATGTGAATTAATGTAATAGACTGCGAATTTGGTGAATTGAAGGTTAGCCTGTGACAGGGAACTTAATTGTAATTTTAAAAAATATAGTACTGAATAATTCTGGCTAAATCAACCAGTTTTAATGCAATTCTCTACCCTGTATTTTTCTCAAGCCACATGTGCACTGCATGCACAGATATTTTCTTAAATTGTATTTTTTAAACATCAAAATGCACTTGTACTGTACACTTGTGCACCAAAATGTATCGGTCACACCTTATTTTGATGGTCCATTTGTTGAATTTAAGTAACATTGCATCTACATGCCAACTAATTCTTATTAAATTATAAGAGAATAAGTAGACTGTTAGGTTAGGGTTAGTGTAAATTGACATGTACTTGCAAAGTTTCTTATAGTCAGTTAAATGTCTGTTGAATGTCTGTATCAACAGATATTAAGGAGACAGTCTACTAATACGCAAATGGACCATCAAAATAAAGTGTTACCAATTTATTTGCAAAAGTCTAAAGCGAATGGCGCAAAAGCATTAAGGGCGTGTCCGAATCCACTTTTGCTAATATAAAGGATGGAAAAATATGCTTTGCGCCACAGTGCATGGTCTAACACGGTTGTGCTTATTCTCTTAATGAGTTATGGATGTGTTTTGAGCATAACGTGCATTAAACCAATCAGAGTCTCATCTCCCATTCCCTTTAAGAGTCAGTTGCGTCGCACATTTGCTATTTACATGGCGGACTTTGTAAGTGGAAAAACTGAATGTTTCACTAGCAAGGAAACAGATAACAGACTGTATGCAGCATGAGGAATAAGAATGAGCCTTATCAATTCAGCCTCTTTTTCACCTTGTTTTGTCTTTCTCTTTACTTTACTTTTACTCTTTACTTTACTCCTTTACTTTCATGGATAAGGAAACGGTGTTGTACACACTCCACTGAAGACATCCATTAGCCTAAATATTTAATTTTGTTTGTGAAGGGCAAAGATTTGTTTCAAACCTATTTCTAAATGCAGTTCTAATTTTTCAGCAAATGAACAAATGAATAATAATAACGAAAAGTGATCAAAAAAACTGAGTTATATCCAAACACACGTTCTATTCTTAAGCCCCATATGGTGATGCATATGTATCCAAAACTCGTCAGACAAACAAATATAAATATGCATATAATAAATATAATATAATAAATATAATAAATAAAATGGCTAATAATAATAACATTATACAAATCCAAATTGTCATGAATAAACTGTAAAAAGCCCCCTGACATGAAGACATGGAGGCAG
This sequence comes from Danio aesculapii, assembly GCF_903798145.1. Lineage (NCBI taxonomy): Eukaryota > Metazoa > Chordata > Actinopteri > Cypriniformes > Danionidae > Danio > Danio aesculapii. Next base: position 13,532,450 of record NC_079453.1, read on the forward strand.
TGGTTTTTATTTTTATGTAGTAAATAATAATTTTTGTAACATTTTAATCCTTTGTTTTTTTCATATGTAAAGATATGTGTGTATTGCTGTACATCCTGTGTGTCTTAAGCTTTGAACCTGCATAGGCGCATAACTAACGTGTTCTGTAACACGTCTTGTGCCTTATTGCGCCTGGTGTATGATAGGGACCTAAGAAAGCCCCATTAATTTATGACCATAGTCACTTGAGGGGGAATTCCCCCCAATTTTGCAGCTGCTGAATATCACAAGAATATTAAAGCCACATTCTGTATTTGAACCCCAATACTACATCATTTCAAGTTAGATATTATTTGGGGAAGGGTGTGGAATGTTCATTTTACAGCAAACAATCAACACTTATGCTTTAATGTTGCTAAAGATAATGTTATTTTTTACTATATATTCGTGTGTGAGCATTTCAGCTTATGAACTAAATGTTTATAGTTTGTATATACATTTTTTACATATTCTTCTATATTTAGTCATTTAAATAAATTCTCAACTTGGATTTTCAACTTGGAATATTTCTTAAATTTAAGAAAGACAAAGTTTCCAAATTTTCAGAGAATTTTTTTGGAAATTTACCAGAAATATTCCACCCCTTTGCAACCCTAGTGGTAACCAGTGAAATAACATACTGCAGTCCATCGAATGACTAAAAAGATAATGCACACCAAAGTGAAATGGCATGTTAAAGAAGAAGATTCAGACAACATAAGATACAGGGCTGTTGAATGCTTCATTCTGATTGGCTGATGGGCGTTCTAAGGTGTGCAATTATTTTTAGATAAATTAACAAGTAAAACAAGTTCCTGTCAGGTCTTCATGCCATGGCCGCATCATACCCATGCATTACTGGCTAATAATACAATAGCTGGTAGTCAATTATTATTATTGCTCATTTACTTCACAGACTACACAGTCAAAAAGAGAAAAAAAAAAGTTTTAGAGTAGATCCAACACACAGGAGCGATTTGAGGACAAAAACCTGACTGTGGAATAATTGTCTCCGGTCCACTGAATTATTAAAAAATACTGCACACCTGAGATGTAATGCCATGTTTAAGCAGAAGATTTAGACAACATGTTATAAAAACTTGAACAGCACCTACAACTGACAATCTTGTTTTATTTGCTTTTGATTCATGTTAACACTTTGAAGGTTAGGAATTAAAACTGCGACTACAAAAGTACCTGTTCGGAGAGGGAGACGGGCAATGAGAGTGAGCCGAGGTCCTTCAGGTGTTTGTTGGTCTCTTTTGCCAGCTGGTTTGTGTAGTGCTGCATCTGCTTACTGTAAACATATCACACATGCTGAGCATGAATGAGCAAAAGAGAAAAAGTGTACAGCCAAGGGTGAAATCAAGGGTGAAACACACTTACAGTCTCTCCCGCAGGCCACCGGTGTCTTGTTTTGTGCCCAGTTGGTTGACCAAGCCCTTGATTAGAGCAGCTAATGGAGAAAAAACATAAAAACATACTAATTTCAGTATCTGTAAAATCAAAACAGCAAACAGATATGGATAATACTGTAAATATCATGACCAAGTGTCTAAACCATAGTACTACGCCACAAAAAAAAACAAAAAAAAAAACAAGAAATAATATTCTGTATAGGAAAAAAGCATCACAAATTGATACTAAAATAACATGAATGTTATTAAGAATAAAGTTTAACAGTTAATAAATAATTTTATTAATAATTGTTTTTAATAATTGTAATAATTATAGGCGACGCAGTGGTGCAGTAGGTAGTGCTGTCACCTCACAGCAAGAAGGTCGCTGGTTCGAGCCTCGGCTGGGTCAGTTGGCGTTTCTGTGTGGAGTTTGCATGTTCTCCCCGCGTTCGCGTGGGTTTCCTCCGGGTGCTCCGGTTTCCCCCACATGTGGTATAGGTGAATTGGGTAGGCTAAATTGTCTGTAGTGTATGTGTGTGAATGAGTGTGTATAGATTGTTCACAGAGATGGGTTGCAGCTGGAAGGGCTCATTAAGCTGTGGCGACCCCTGATGAATAAAGGGACTAAGCCGAAAAGAAAATAAATGAATGTATTAATTATTAAATTGAATTATTAAATAATTAAATCAAAATGACAATCAAGACATTTTAATAATATTCTACACATGGTTGGTTCCATTTTGGATTAAGTAACTGAGTATTAGCCTAAAATTGATATTTTCCATCACAGAATTGTACAACAATAATTGTGAACAATTATTAAAAATTTTTAAAGCATTTTCTATAAATTTTTTGTTTTTAAAATATGTGAATATATATATATATATATATATATATATATATATATATATATATATATATAAACTGTAATATTAATAGGCATGGGATGATAACTGGTTTCAAGGTTTACTGCGATTTGGAAAAGTTTTAAAAAAAACGCAAAAATGTTCTGTTATACCGTTCCTAAGGTATATGCAAATTTTAATGACTATTTCATTTATTTTTTAGGGCAACAGTATCTTTAGCAAAAGAACCCTCCAAATCAAAAATGTCAATTTATTCATCTTATCCATGCCAATCATAATTATTGTGACCATCTGATAGTGTCTAGTATTTGTATTAGCTATCTGCAACCAGTTATGTGAGGGCAGATGCAGACACTCACTGTTCTGTGTGATCTTCTGAATATTGGAGCTGCATGTCTGAATGAGGCTGCTGAAGTCTTTCGGCGAAGCGCGTTGATCTGTCCTCCCATACGACATGACTGCAGGAGAATCTGTTGGACGTCTCAGGAGAAAGGGTGGAGCAAACTACAGCAGGAAGCCTACCAGTGCCTGAAAATGCTGAGAGCAGAGAAACACTTTGTCAGAAGATATACAAGACATGAAAAAAAAAACTGAAAGAACTGAATTCTGGCTTTGTGGCATTAATGTGGCTTTGTGTGATTTGTCAAGTCACTAAACAGCTATTTAAGTAAACGCATGTGCTGTGAGTTTCAGAGTGAACAGCTTGCACACAATATATGTAAGAAAGGGAAGCTCTTATCAGCAACAGACAAGCTATAAGGGATGTTTCCTAAAGAATAGAAATCTATATAGTAAATTAAAGTGTCATAAATATTACTAGTGCAATCTTAGAATAGTAATCAGGCATATTTTATTACTATAGTAACTTATTAATAGTTTGAATTAGTTTTATTTTTCGTTTTGTTCCTAAATTAAAATTTTGGTCATTTTGTTGCGTTTCAGATTTTTACTATCTTATATATCCATTCAATTCATTAAACTTTACTGTTGTACTGTTCTTTAGACACAGGCTCAACAACAAAACATAAATACACAAAAAAAAAAAAAAAAACAATGGCAGAGGGAATAAATGTCTTCTTGTACTTAGCCTGTTTTTGCTAGAAGGGACATTATACCATCTACCAGATGTAAGTAACTTAACGGAACCGTGTAAAGGATAGGAAAAGTCTGCCACAATAGTGGAGGAGTTTTTTTTTTTTGTTGCTGCTATAAATAAATCAGTGAGAGCTGTTTGTCTGTCACCAATTATTTTAATTGCTACGTTTACCAACCTTAAAAGTTTATTTTTGCATTTAACAGAGAGGGAGTTAAATCAGGCTACAATAACCAAAGGACAGACTCAATACGTGATTTAAATTCGGCAATCAAAATGTCCTTCTCAATATCAAAACTTCTTTTCTCAACAAACTCAACCGCTGCTAAGGCTTTTTAAAAACATTCTCTGAGTGTTTATCAAAAGAGAATTCCACACCAAAATATTTAAAAGAACTCACCAGTTCAACTTTCTCCCCATTAATTAGCAAAGGGTCACATGTTTTTTTTTGGTTGTCCCACAACACATTTCTTACGTCTTACAAATATTAAGCTCCAAGGAATTCTCTGTTGTCCAACTTGTGATAAAATTGACAAAATTTAGATAATTATCCATTAACTGAGTTTCCTCACACATCCCAGCAATGACATATCACCTGCATACTTGATAAGTGTCAGATTGTCATAAGTTTAAGTTAAACACCAAATTCTCAGAATATATATAAACGAATACATGCTGTGGTCGATCCCCCAAGAAACTATTGATCCACAAAATAAGCGTTTGGTGTACTTGCAGATCTTCTAATTGCTTGAAATCAAAAGAATATCTATATACTTTTAATGTTTATATAGTACTTTTTTGTTTTCTAAAAAAGGACATATTAAATGTTCTACTGATTAATTTTATCAATGTATTATTAATACAAAAAATACTTTTTTAAAAAAATGAAATCAACATGATTTTACAATTAAACTGTAACAACTGAATTATATTGTTTTCCTAAATATTTGTTTAAATTACATAGTAAAAGACTAAATCAATTTTATTTTCTTATTTAAAGTATTTTTATATGTTTATTTAGATATAAATAAATAATGTTAATGTTATTTTAACAAGAAAATTTAATAATTGTATTTTACATTAAAGTTTTTGAAATTACATTGACTATATAAAAATACTAAAAACTAAATTAGAAATAGGGCTGCACAATACTGGAAAAAACTAGCATTGCGATGTTTTTATTTTTTATTTTTCGATAGATACTGCGATATGAATACAATTTCACTAGATGACTTAATATCTCTATTTGGAAAGAATTTAGAATGTTTGATCGATTGGGACGATTCTGCAGTGGGAGGGCATCTCCATACAATCAAATAAACAATCTATAAATTTCCCAGACACATTTTCGTTGTGGTCTGTGATATTTGCAGTGCATTTCTGTATTTGCATGTGTTGTGAGTATTTTCATGCATAATCTATAAATCTGATTTTTTTTTTTTTAAAGATACAACAACAATAAAGTATTTTATCATTTCCCGAGTCTAATAGTATTCAAGTACAGTAATTGAATGATAAAAAAGAATTCAATAAAATGAATTAGTCACAAATAGTCACAAGTGGTACAATTCCTTATGTCTAAATGCTTTTAACATCATTTTACAATTCCAGGCATCAAAAACGCATGCAAATGATAAATTATAATACAAACTCAACATTGGAAACAATCACATTGTGACATCGATGCTGAAAGAATATATTGGGCAGCATAATTAGAAACATTATTTGGTATTTAACAGTGCCATATTACAAATCAATTAAGTTTTTTTTTTTTTTGTATACAAATACAAAATCAATAATCATCATATTACCACCATACTGATCGATAATTAAAAAAAAAATTGTACTTGCACTTTCTGTTCTCATTACAAACACCTTTGACTTCAAGTTTAAATACCAGGTGTAATGCCACCTTACATGTCCTCTGATGATTAGATAACCAGATAAACACATGATCATGGCACTAAACAGCTCAGATAACACTTCCAATCAAGGGAATGTGGAGAAAAAATATATAGGGTTGAGTGTGCACTTTAAAGACCATATACTGTAGCGCACACTGACGAGAGCACTTACAGTGATGGTGAGCTAAAGATTAATGATTCAGTACTTAACTGAGTCTCGCACATGCGTAAAACACATAAACACAGTCAAGCTACTTACTCATATTACAGTGACAACATGTTTACGTCACTCACTTCAGTTAAACCTGCACTAAAATGATTATATACGACAGATAGAGAGTGGTTTACGTAAGATTATTCCATAAATACTTTCATAACGTAGGCAAATAACTAGACAGTACTATATAGAGCACTAAAAGAGACTGTACTAACAATTAATGGTTGTCAGTTTATTAGTACACATGAGTTTGAACTTTTCTGATAAATGTAATGAACACAAGTTATAAAAAGGAACTGTCACAACTGACCCTGGAGTAATGAATGCTAAGCTACTGAGCTAACTTACTAAACACTCTTACCATGCAAAATACAGCGGAAACTATTGTTAACTAATAAAAGAAGTATGTTTAAATTAATAAAGCTCAACAGGCTAGCTTTCCGAAAAGTACAACAGCAAACTACAATGCACTGAAAATCGCTTTAAAACACAAAACAACACCCGTTAAGTGTTAGCACAAAATAAAAATGACACAAAACACGCCGCATTAAACTATCGGCTAGTAACATTGTCTGACATTTATATAGTATTTCATATGAACTGCGAACATATATCAACCCAGTCATCACGCTGTTATTCTTCATTCTTACAAATAAATTTATAGACCTTACTTGAGCTCGGGGCCGCTCCTTACTCGGGACTTCCGTTCTGATGCACTTTCTATTTCCGCTAAGGGGCAGAGCTATCAAGAGCATGTGACAGCCGACAGCTCAAAAATGCACGCCATTCAAAATAAATGAACAAATTAACATGTTTAAAACATGGTAACTATCTTTTCATTTCATTAAATCAGTTTATGACTGATACTTTGTCAATACTTTTGTTGTGTTCACTGTAATTAACGTCAATGCTGAAATATGTAAACAATTACAATAAAACCATTCAAAATGTTAATTGTTTTAGTCATTGTCCACGCCATTCAAAATAAATGAGCAAATAAACGTTTAGAAAACATGGTAAAACTATAGAACTACCTTTTTGTTTCATTATATCATTGTTTGCGATTGATATTTTGTATAAAAAATAAAAATAAAATATTTTATATATATTTATATATATATTTTTTTTATTATTATTATTTTTTTGTGTGTGTGTTCACTGTAGTAACGTTAATGGGGCAATATATAATTACAAAAATACCATTCAAAATGTAAACAAATTTCTTGCATTAAAAAAAATCAAGGATGTCAGGTTCTCTAGATAAACAAGCTATAGATGTTTGATTAAAACACGTTTTCCTTTAAATTACTGATGACACTTAATTTTTTTCACTAAATAAAATGACGCCATGTTATCAGACTTGTTTTATTTTTAGACAACGCATTATTAATACAGTACTAACAAAGATATATGCATGTAATTTGTGTAAAATCAGTAAAATTGCAGAACAAGTGAAAACATTTGCTATATTGCCCAGCTGTCCAAATTAAAAATATATAAAAAATAATTACAAATGACTATTTTAATATGAAATGTGGAAATGTTATCAGACCTTTCTAGAATAAAACAAATCTGCACTTTTACTTTAACTCATGCATAATAAATCCAAAGAATATATTGTATATTGCTTGCACAGGGAGTAGAAGCAGCCAGTGCTTTACACAGAAAGACTAAAACCAAAAGAATGGTGGTAACAAAATAAAAAAAAAAACAAAGTTTTAGACACATTTAAAAATGTTATAAAATGCTGCTGTCAAGAACAGTCTCATGAATTGATTTTCTTTACCAATGGGGTATATGCACAGCTAGTGTTTTTCAGCCAAGATGAACTTGCTTAATGTAACTTTTTCCATTTCATAAGGTTCCTTTTACAGCATTGATGTAGTAATGTAATTACAATACATTCAGTTAAATAGACTTAAGCATTCATTTAGTTGTTTAAGCATAAAACAAGATGAAAGACTGTAAAACCGCTAGCACCGTAAGTACCAGCAGCCAAGCACAGAAACCCCATTAAAAATACTGGGGTAAAATAAACTCGTATTTTAAAGACATGGTGGGGAAAATGGAATTTAGTGCAGTGCTTCTAATCCGGTCTGGGACCCACTCTATATCGTACATCTATCAGTCAGTAAAGATCTCTTATTTTGAAAGATATCAGACTTTAAACGTGGCAATTTTATAATGGAAAGGCAGTTCACGCTTAGGCTGGCTGGCTGAAATTAAAAGTCTGTGTGCATATACTTTATTAACTTCTATCAACTGAACTTTAAACAACATTTGGTATGACTACCCTCCATGTTTAAGCAGCTTTTGCTCTTAGTGCAATTGTACATGTTTTTCATGTAGCTTTTATTTAATTCAACGAATGTAATAGAAAAAACAAAACAAGAATACATTTATGTTGGTCACTCACTAAACTTATTTTCTTATCAAACAAATGCAACATAAAATAAAAATAAACCTAAATTAATTTTTACTTCAGCAGCAACATGTCAAATCATATTGCATAAGCTAAATTCATTACAAAAAAAAGTCAACCTAAGTTTTTTTTTTTTTTTTTTTTTTTTTTTATTAAGTTGTCACCCAGTTAGTCGAACAGGAGTCCATCTCCTCATATTGATTAATTGGCTCGGGAAGGTAGCTTGAGGCACTACATGTTACACCTTCCCACGATTCAGGAGGTTGGAAGAAACAGCCAATTAGAGCACTGTATAGTTCCTCACTCTGGGCCATAAATGTCTCATTTGCCTCAGTCACATTTATCTCAGAGTCTGGATCTGCAACACAGAAAAACAAGACACTATAATGATGTCTAGCTTTTTATTTATTTATTTATTTATTTATTACATATTTATTGCCACATCAGCAACTTATGGCTATTTCGTGGCCAAATGTATATACATTAAACTATTACATGATAAAAACAAATTCGTATTATATAAAAAAATAAATAAATAAATAAATTACTTAGACAAATATATAAAATATAAATAGATAAAATTTACAAAAAATTTATTCAAAGTTAAATATGGTTTTTCAGATCTATTTTTGATAAAAAATGTAAAACTCTTCCTGGAGGTACGTTTTTAAAAATGTCCATCAAAGTACTCTCCTTATAAAAATCCTGTCTAACGGAATTTAAACTTCTACATTCCAACAAAATATGTTTGATGGTGAGAGCAGTCTGGCAGATATTACATTTAGGTGATTCTTCGTTATTTAATAAATATGAATGTGTCAACCTAGAATGTCCAATTCGACATCTGGTATAGACCGTCTGATCATGCCTGGTTTCGAAATTATAATTTGCTAAATGTCTTTCATTTATTTTCGGGTTAATTTCATATAATTTGTTGTTGATGCAGTTGTCCCATTCTCTTTGCCATGATTCGTTTATGTATAAATTGATGGTGGGTTTCAAATCATCAGGAGGAATTAAACATTCGGTCACATTCAAGGAGATAGCCTTTTTTGCAGCTTCATCAGCCAGTTCATTTCCACGAAGTCCCATATGACCTGGAATCCAACAGAAGATAATGTTGAACTTCTGGTTTTCTAGTGTTGTCATTTTCTTTAAAATCATGGACATTATGGGGTGATCATACTTAGAAGCTTCAAGAGCTTGAAGACAGGATTTGGAATCTGTGCAAATTAAAAAGTTACGATGCTGTGTCCTTTCCATTCGATCTAATGCCATATTTATTGCGTAAGCTTCTGCTGTGTAAATTGAACTTTCTCCTGGAATCCGAGTACCAAAGACATCATCTTTAAACACCACTGCTGCTGTTACTCCTTTGTCTGTTTTTGATCCATCTGTGTATACGTGTTCATGATGAGGGAGGCTGTCTGTTATTTGTTTGAATTCCTGTTTGTATTCATTTGGGTGAGTCAAGGACTTCTTCTGTTTGGTTAAGTTCCATAAGATTCTTATTTTCGTGTTGCACCAAGGAGGAATATGGCTCAAATCAGGTAATGAAAGTTTTTCCATATTAACACCCAAATTCTTCAGGTGGGGTTTCATGCGTATTCCAAAAGGACTGATGTAGTTGGGTCTGTCTTCATACAATTGTAAATATTCAGGGTGAAAAATTGAAGGATAAGCTGGGTTACCTCTTTTTGATTTCAGTTTGACAGTATATTGGAGTGCTAATTTTAAACGTCGTCTTTCAAGCGATGGTTCTTTTGCTTCAATATATAAACTTTGAATAGGAGATGTTCTGAATGCTCCCAATGAGATTCGTAGTCCCGTGTGATGTACAGTGTCCAGCATTTTAATGTAGGATTTTCTAGCGGATCCATACACTATACTTCCATAATCCATTTGGGATCTGATCATGGTTCTATAAAGACGAAGCATTGTAGTACAATCTGCACCCCATTTTGTTGTGGTCAGAATTTTAAGGATATCCATTTTTTTTAAGGTTTTTGTTTTTAGGAGTTTGATGTGTGGAATAAAGGAGAGCTTATTATCCAGGGTGAGTCCAAGAAATTTAGTTTCTTTTACAATTTTTATAGGTTCTTCTTCCAAGAAGAGACTTGGTTCTGGATGAAGAGAACGTAATTGACAGAAATGCATGCACACAGTTTTTGATCTGGAGAACTTAAATCCATTCTTGACTGACTAGTCGTGCATTTTGTTAATACAAAGTTGCAATTGTCTTTCAATAGTATTCATGTTTCTTCCTCTGTAACAGATGCACAAATCGTCCACATAAAGACTACAGAATACATTTAAACCAATAGCATTTACAATACTATTGATTTTGATGTTAAATAATGTAACTGATAATATACTTCCTTGTGGCACACCAAGTTCTTGAATATATTTATTTGACAGAGTTGTTCCTATCTGAACTCGAAAACACCTGTTTGTTAAAAAATTAGAGATAAAAACAGGTAGATGTCCTCTAAAACCCATTTCATACAAGTCTTTTAAAATTCCATATCTCCAAGTGGTGTCATAGGCTTTTTCCAAGTCAAAGAATATTGCTACAGTGTGTTCTTTTTTAATAAAACCATTTCGCACATAAGATTCCAGTCTTACAAGATGATCTATTGTGCTTCTTCCTCTTCTAAATCCACACTGATAATTACAAATATTTTGGTCCTTCTCCAGTGACCATACAAGTCGATCATTTATCATTCTTTCCATTGTTTTACACAGACAGCTGGTAAGGGCTATAGGGCGATAATTATTGGCATCTGAGTGGTCTTTACCTGGTTTAGGTATTGGTATGATTAAAGATTCTTTCCAACAAGATGGTACCTTTCCAGATGTCCATATATAGTTAAAAATATTTAAAAGGAGATACAACACATCATAGGGTAAGTGCTTTAAAAACTGATAATGGATTTTATCAGGACCGACTGCAGTGTCTTTTGAATTTTTCAAAGCTTTTTGTAGTTCTTCCATTGTAAAGGATTTGTTGTACATTTCAGCATTATCAGAGGAAAAGTCAATCTGGTTTTGTTCTTGTTGCCTTTGTATTCTTTGGAATTGAGGAAGACAATTTTCTATGGATGAGTTTCTTTCAAAGGTTTTTGCAAGGTTGTTGGCAATTTCTTGTTCGTTAGTTAGTTGGGTGCTACCATTATTTATGTGACATATTTGTGATCCACCTTCTTTGTTCTTCATTTTTCGGATCATATCCCAGATTTTCTTAGTTGGCGTCTGTGATGTTAAATTTGAGATGTATTGTTTCCAGCTCTGTTTCTTGATTTCATTAATAGTCCTTCTTGCTTTTGATCTTAATATTTTCAATTTAATGAGGTTTTCATTCGTAGGATGTTTGTTAAATATTCTTTCTGCCTTTTTCCGTTCTTTGATGACCTTTTTGCAATTGTCATCAAACCAGGGATTATTTCTTCGATATGGGTGTCCTGATGTTTTTGGAATGGTTTCTTCTGCAATTTCAATCAGTTTATTTGTAAAAACTTCTATTGAATTATGGTTTACTTGATCCATTTCTCTGTATTTCTCACTGCATTGTATTTCAAAACTGCACCAGTTTGCTTTTTTAAGGTTCCATCTTGGGGTTCTTTGTCTTTGAGTACCTAATGAGGTAATAATCAATGGAAAATGATCACTTCCACTTAAGTCATTCCAGACTTTCCATGAAAAATCTGGAGCTATTAAAGGATGACAGAGTGTTATATCAATGGCAGTGTAAGTTCCATGTCCTGGGTGCAGGTATGTATATGATCCATCATTTAATATACACAGGTCATTTTTTAAAATGAAGTCCTCAATTACTTTTCCCTTTGAGTTCCTGTAGCTTCTTCCCCATAACGCATTATGGCTGTTTAAGTCTCCCATGAATATGGCTGGGGATGGTATCTGCTGTTGTAGATTATCCATATCTGGTAAGGTTATAGTAACATCAGGGGGGATATAAATGGAACATAAGGTAATAACTTTGTGGAGGGTTACGCGTACAGCAACAGCTTGCAAATTGGTATTCAATGTTACATAACTGTGAATTATATCCCTTCTAACTACTATAGCTGATCCTCCTGAAGGTCTATGTACATTTCTACCAAATGCATTGAATATTTTGTAATTTTTAAAGGTTATTTTGTTATTTGGTTCTAAGTGAGTCTCTTGTAGGCAGAATGCAATAGGGTTAAAAATTGTTGATAGTCGTTGCATTTCAGCAAAATTTGCTTTCAACCCTCTACAATTCCACTGGATTATGCAGTCCTTCATATTTAGGTAGGTAAAACAAGAACAGTACTTTTGTGGTTACATTTTGGGGATAAACTTCTGCTTCTGGAAGTTAGGATCTCTTTCATTTCCACATCTTTTGGAGTTTCTGGTTTGTGACTTTTTTTACTTGAACTATTCTTTGATGATTGAGCAGTAGTGGTTGTTTGTGTTTTCCTTCCTTTTGATGAAACATTGGGTTCTATTATCTGGCATTGATCTTCATCCATTTGAGTCTGGTTTGAAGCATTTTGGGTTTTCTTTTTATTTAAGTTTTGGTTTTTGTTTAGGCATTGAGGTTTATCATTGTTTAACCAAGTCAAATCTGTTTGGCATTCTATAGAGTTCAAGATTGGTTTTACCACAGATGCATATGATCGTTTGAGTTTAAACATTGGGGATTCTTCAATCTTTCTTCTTGCTTCTGTATAGCTTACTTTCTCCGTACATTTAACTCTCTGAATTTCTTTTTCTTTTATCCATACAGGGCACTCTTTTGATGAAGATGGATGGTCTGCTTTACAGTTGCTGCATTTTGCTGTTTTATTACAGCTTGGTCCATGTCCTTCTTCTCCACAGTTTGTACATAATGGTTTATTTTTACATCCTGCAGAACCATGTCCGAATTTTTGACAGTTGAAACATCTTAACGGATTTGGAATAAATGTATTGACTGGTACACTCTGGTATCCTAAATGGATCTTTTCTGGTAGATGTGGTTTATTGAAAGTCATGATGTAGGTTCCAGTTTTGATAATCTGCTGTTCTCTCCTGATTGTAATTCTTTTTACATGAATTACACCCTGTTGCATCAATTCCATTTGGATCTCTGCCTCATCCATGTCTTGCAGCTCTCTCGTACGTATTACTCCTTTACTACTGTTAAGAGAGGGATGATAGAAAGTCTTCATAGGTACATTGGCCAGTATATTTGCACGCATCAAGTTTTCCGCTTGAGTTTTTTTCAAACATTCAACTAGTATTTGTCCAGATCTGAGTTTTTTCACATCTTTAACTGTTCCTGCAATTCCAGCGATACCTTTTTGTATAGCAAAAGGTGATAGTTTTGTCAGCGGCATTTCCGTTTGGGTTGATTCTAGAATTATGAATCTTTGCCATGTATCACCTTTTTGAGGAGTCGTATATCCATTCTCTGAGTCGTCATCTGATTTAAGTCGTTTGGGGTTTTTTGAGTTTGCCATATTTGTATAGAATTTGTTTCATTACTTCTGCTCCTCACCCACCTCGGAGCCCAACAAGGGGATGCATAGAGCTGCGGATATCCTCCAGTTATGCATCAAGGATACAGAGGTAATATACTCGAGTAAGCAGAACAAAGTTCACGTTCCTCGATTGACCCTTTAGCCATTGTCTTACAAAGTAAGTCTTGACCAGCCGATTGATTGGATTGAGCCCATCCAACCTCCCGTCTATGTGAAGTTGGAGCCAAAGCACTGTGTTGGTGTTGAGGGAACCGCAGTTACCCACATTCCTCAAATACCAGGATCTCTTTCTCCACAGACACGGGTTGCAACTCACGGCAAACAAGTCGCCCCATTTGTCGCCTTTTACGATCAGCAAGGGGGTGCTAGGGACCTATTCTACCCCGGGTCCCCACGGGGGTCTAGCTTTTTATACAGAGTACGTATACTTGGTATATTTATATTTAGTCAACACAAACAGTATAGTAAAAGTAAACATTCTAATGTAAACATTACGGGTATATTTACAATGTACAAAAAAAAGAAACGTGCTCAAAATTATTCTTGTTTTTTCACTAAAAATCTTTTCTAAAAGATGCTGTGTTGTCCATGCCAGGCCAATAGGTGGCGATGTCACAGTATCTTGAGCAGCACAGTGCTCGTCTGTTATTATTATTACCTACAGACATACTTACAATGTTTTCTGGCTCCCTAAACTAGAGATGTCCCGAACAAAGCTACTGAAATATTGAGGCTCTTATAACAAACTGCATTGATGCTTCAAAGATTTTGTCATCTGGCGGTAAATACAAATTCCTACACCAACTGTGTCATTCAGAGGTTTTGTTGAGTGGAATGTCTCTGTAAAGTTTATTTGTATATTTAATAAACAAATGTCATTAGCAAGATGATGAAGCCGTGCGATATTCTGCAAATAACAGCACTCGTCCAGCCTCTTCACCCTTCAGTATTACTCCGCTCATATACAGCAACAAGCAGAAGATACTCTACAGTTTTAAAAATTTTGCAGCTGTTGGACGACAAACTCTACTTTTAAGGCTTTTTAGGTGAGAATGTAGTGTTTAGAATGCAACTATGCACTTTATTTATAAGGATAGTGGCTATTTTAAATATTTATAATTTCTGACAGGTTGTCGGTGGCCATTAGCCTGTCACTGAGCTGAGCAAAGACAGTTGACGGCCACAAGATAGCGACAGAGACTGCATAATAAGCCCTTAGAAGAGAAAAACAGTGTAATTTCTAACAACGTCGATCTGTCAATCTCTCTCTTTTGTATGTTGTAGTGCTGTATTTATACCATATAATTGTAGTTTATTGAGTTTGAGATGGGACTCGCATATCAGGAATGTATGTATTGTGTTTTCGTTACTGCAGACTAGTTCAGTCAAAAGAAAGAAGAAATGATGGCATGTGTTTAGCGTTTTTCCTTATCGTAAACACAACAGTAATCTGGTAGTGTTTGCGCAGCTTTGGCTTTTTAGGGGTTAATTATTGTGATCTCCCGATTACAACATAGAAATGCTGAGAAATCTCTGTAGACTGATGGCATTTCATGTCGTTCAGCCTTATGATCTTAAAATGTGAGCAAATCACCCGTTTTATCATCACTTTAGACATTACGCTAGAGAATCATTCAAATACTAGCTCTAAAATGGTGTTGGGGAAGTAGTAACGGTTTCCGCTGTTCTGTCAGCTCCAGATATAAATTGATTTTTTTTTATATATACGCGATTCTGTTTTTTAATGCGATTCTTCTAAACACAACATCACACTCATGTCGCAGTGTGATATGGCTGTGGATCATCACTGGTGGGACACGAAGTCACGCAGCCTTGTGCCAATGCAAGCCTCTCATTCCTTACCAAAACACAGTTGTCATGTACATGAACAGACAAAACAGATTAAATATTTTCCATTATTAAATGATGTCACATAAATATTTCCAAAAACTTACACTCTAGGTCATCATCTTCTATCTGTTCACACTGCAATTACAAAAAACAAATTCATTAGACTCTTGGATAAGAATAAAATTCAATGTTTCAAACTGATAAACCTGCATTGCTAAAATATAAAAAAAATATAAAAAATTCAAAAAGATTAAATCTGTGTTAAATAAAATGTAACAGAATTGTTTGTGCACAACTGGCATGAGGAGCAACACAGTGGCGTAGTAGGTAGCCTGATTGCCTCACAGCAAGAAGGTTGCTGGTTCGAAACACAGTTGCTGTTTCTGTGTGGAGTTTGCATGTTCTCCCCGTGTTGGCATGGCAACAATGAACAAATGAAACCACATCTACCTGTGTTACGTTCTGGGATGGATTTGAGTAGTCCAAACTGTAGTTCCAGTCATATGTAGATGAATAGCTGAGGTTCTGTGGGTAATAGTACTGGTTTATATATGAGACGTTCTTGCTGTCTGAATGAAACTGCCAAATTTGGTTCTCGGAGGGCTCTTTCTTCTTATTCCTAATAGAGAGGGCAGATTAGATTAATATTCATGATGGCAGTATTGCACAGTGGAAGCAGAAGTCATTCAACTTTTGTTTTATCATACTAAAAACATTTTAACGTTCTGTTATAATGCTGCTCTATGCAGTCCAATACAACTAATATGTAATGTATATTTATATAGTTCATTTACTGTGTACGCCATACACCCAAAGCACTTCACAATCATGAGGTTAAAACACACCATCTATATGTGGAGTGGAGAGACAGTGATAGAGCCAATTCAGTGGATGAGGACAATTGGGAGTCCATGATCGGTAAGGGCCGATGGAGGGAATTTAGCCATGGCCAATAATAAAATCTAATAAACGTGCAACATATTAAAGCATCTTTGGCATTTAAAACATTAAAGAGTTTTTTTCTATATAATTAAACCAGACATTGATATTCTCATTGTCTCAGTGTCTGTGTCACTAGGTAAAATAGCTTATTTCTCTGGATTTGAACATTCTTGAAACATCTGGGATAATGCAAGTACACAAGTCAGCAAACTATATAACACTGTTCTAGTGACGTTTAAAACAAAATTACATATTGTGCCTTTAATCATTAAAACTGAAATTTCAACCCCTAATACTGGTCTTCAGTGTCCAAATCATGCTACTATGCTGATTTGGTTCTCATGTAGGGCGGAAAATAAGCATTCAACACATCACCAATTTTCTCAGAAAACATACATTATTTCGAAAGGTGCTGTTGACTTGAAATTCTCACCAGATGTTGGTAACAACCAAATAAATTCATATATGCAAAGAAAACTATATTAATTAGTTTACAAATGAAGTTGTGTGTAATAAAATAAAATGACACCGGTAAATAGTATTGAACACATGAAGAAAGGGAGGTGTAGAAAGGCAGTAAAAGCCCAGACAGAAGCTGAAATTTCTCAGACGTTAGTCAGCAACCCTCTGCTTTTAGTCAGTGTAAATTAATATTAGCTGCTTCAGTTCAACATTATTCATTACCAGGATGATAAAAGTGAAACCAGTGTGGACATTTCAGCAAGACAATGATCCAAAACACAGCCAATGAAACTCTTAAATAGTTTCACAAACATAACATCTAGCTGTAGAATGGCCCAGCCAATCACCGACTTGAATCCAATAGAAAATACAAAATAAAGATCAGATTTCACATGAACAATACATGACTTTATTCTCCAA
This sequence comes from Danio aesculapii, assembly GCF_903798145.1. Taxonomy (NCBI): domain Eukaryota; kingdom Metazoa; phylum Chordata; class Actinopteri; order Cypriniformes; family Danionidae; genus Danio; species Danio aesculapii. The sequence goes on from NC_079453.1 coordinate 13,549,552, forward strand.
ATGAGGCGAGTCTTTGAGCTGTCATCACCAAAAAAGCCTTTTATATAAAGTATCAGTAGTACAGTACATTACCCCTTTTGACATTGTATTGTTATTACACAATGTTTTCAGATTTGTTTTGTTTTATTTTTACGTTTGTATTGTTTGGCGTTGAATTCAGTGTCAGCAGGTCCTGTAGAATACTTTCCCAAAAAAAAAAACATGATGTGTTGAATACTTTTTCCCCCACTGTATATATTTTTTAACTAATGTCAAGGTTCAGATATTTTTGATTTTTGGATGAGCTGAAAAAAATAACTGCATTTATTAAAAATCTAAATCTTTTGTAACATTAAAAAATTACTGTAAATTAAAAATTTTAATTAGTATTCTTTCTGAATAAACATTTCTTTATATAATTTTTTTTCAAATGTAAAATGTCAGAATTTAGATTAAGTTACTGACTACAAATTTCAACCTATACTTTATAATCAGTAACAGTCAACAACTTTTTAGTCATTTACCCAGAAATGTACACATTTTTTAAATACTTTTAGTTTGGTTTAATATTTTTTTTTTATGCAGCTGGAAAAGTCAAAAGTTTTTTTTAAAGATATATTTTTGCCGTTTTGGTTGTTTTATTGACAGGACAGTAGCAAGACAGGAAGTGAAGTGAAAGAGGGAAAAAGAATTGGAAAAGGTCCACAAGCCTTGTCAAACCTTGTTAATTTTAAAAAATGGAAAATCTTTCGCAAGACAGGACATTCTTATAGAAATATTCCAGACTCCGTGCAGAATATATCACTTGGAAGTTAAAGTATTCTGTTTATGGATTCCTGCACATGTGGGGATTGTGGGAAATTAAATAGCTGATGAATTTGGCAAAGAAAGCACCAAAGTACCCTAGAGTAAGGCCCAATCCCATTTCTACCCCTTAGCCCTTTCCCCTTCACGTGAGGGGAATTCTCTTTAGCTTGAGGGTGTAGGCCTAAGGGGAAGGGGTAGATACCCCTTCAAACTGAGATTTTTCAGGACCACACTCGAAACCAATGGGTAAGAAATTTTCCAAAAAAATACACCAGCTATAACGACAGCATGGCTGCACTCGGAAGTCAGTAGATGCGCAAATTAGAATTTTTTTTGTCATTATTACAAATTTTTACAACAAACAAGCACATGTTTTATTATATTCATAATAGCGAATACCCTGTCAGAGAAGTCTAGTGTCTGGGAATGGCATTTTTACAGTGTCTGCTATAATGTTAATGTTGTTTTTGTGTGTTTACATAGATGAATATGGCCACGGTGTAAATACACAGTACAGTTACGATCTTATTACCACATTATATCATTATGATAACATATCGTTGCCTTCAGTGATTTCCTGAAGATAAATACCAAAAAAATAACGCAACAGGCATAACTACAGCAGTCGCGATCGTCGATCTCATATATTTGAAGTCTGTAAAAAGTCTGTAAAAGTCTTATGTAAAAAAGACGGCAAAAGATGTGGACTCAGGAAGAAAAGGGAAGACAATTGTATCAAATAAATTATGGAGGTAGGAAGGGTAAGACAGGTATGTGGCAAAAAAAAGGATGACAATATAATCTCACGGCTATGTATTGGGCACACTGCACTGAACAAATCACTATTTAAAATTGGCAAACACGATACAGGTATGTGCAGTATATGTGGAAATCCAGAAACAGTCGAGCATGTTATTCTTAATTGTTCTGGTTATAATAAGGGAAAGATCTCAGCCTATGGAGGAAATGAAGAATGCAGGAAATTTAAATTTAAAGGGCACCTATGGTGAAAAATCTACTTTTCAAGCTGTTTGGACAGACATATGAGCAGGTACGGTGTATAGACCGTCATATGGGGGTGATATAAACACACCCAGTCCTTTTTTTTCAATTAGCACATAAAAACGGTGGACCAATTGGAGCTGTTTTCAGACCGACTGCAAACTTTACGTAGGAGTGCGGTCCCCCCGCCCACCGAATTGATTGACAGCTGCGTGTATTAACATGTCCCGGTTGTCACGTGTATAATCATATCAACAAGACCAGACGTGCTCAAAGCAACCGGGAATAAAAGGGTCTGCTTAGTTTGCTAGGATCATCAATCATCATCAAATGTGATCAAGAGTAAGTTTCACATGTTTAAAATATTTTAAAACAGTGCATGTGTGTAATGAAGTACAGCAATTTACTTCAGCTTTACTTCATCAGCACAGCCGTGTGTCAGAACAATTATAAAGGAAGACGCTTCAATCCCGCTTTGTGGACGTTAAATCGGGTTTATTTTGTATATTAACATAACAGATATCGATACAGCAGTAGAGATTAACCTGTATCCTGTCACATTTGTGTGCAAATGAGTGCAAAGCTAAACGCGCTCTGTCTGTCTGTGTGCGTGTGCACACGTGAACTTTGTGTGACTCATTGATGCAACTGCACAACAAATACTCATTGGTAAAGTTCTTACTGTAGTATTTCTCACAAACGCTACGTGAGATCTGCTTCCTTTAATTCTGCCTGTTGTCTGACGCAACCGAGGGAGGAGATTAAGGCACGCAGAAAGGCATGTAGACGGTGGGCGGGGAGGACTAGCCGTAAAGGTGCAGTACGACTAAACAGCCCCCTAGTGCAAAAATGTATAAAATAGAATCTTGCAAAAGGTATAATAAAAAATCTGATGGGTGTTTTGAGCTGAAACTTTACAGACACATTCTGGAGATGCAAAACACTTATATTAAATCTGAAAAAAGGGTTAACCTAGATGCCCTTTAACACTATAAACACAAGTTTATGCCAGCACGGTGGCACAGTGGGTAGCACAATCGCCTCACAGCAAGAAGGTCGCTGGTTCGAGCCCCGGCTGAGTCAGTTGGCATTTCCGTGTGGAGTTTGTATGTTCTCCCTGTGTTGGCGTGGGTTTCCTCTGGGTGCTACAGTTTTCCCCAAAAGTCCAAAAACATGTGGTATAGGTGAATTGGGTAAGCTAAATTGTCCATAGTGTATGAGTGTTTCTCAGTGATTTGCAGCTGGAAGGGCATCCGCTGCGTAAAACATAAGCTGGATAAGTTGGCGGTTCATTCCGCTGTGGCAACCGCAGATTAATCAAGGGACTAAGCCGAAAAGAAAATGAATGATGATGAGATTGCTAGATGGTTTAATAGTAACAAAAGCATTGTCAGAGTATCTAAAAAAGGCAAATTTAATTAGACGAATTTAATTCATGTATTAAACTAAATAATTTTTTAACATTTTTTCTCTTTGCTTGGTCTATTTCTGTATTCCTTACCAGGTCTCGAAATTAACCTTTTTGCTTGGTAGCACTGGTGCTCCTAACTTTAAAAATTTAGGCGCACCAGCCAAAATTTTGCCGCACCCACCAATTATGAGCACCTTTACTACAAGTTTTATATAAACAAATTTATTGCATTTGAAATCAACACTAAATCAAAACTAACAAGCAAAAAAATATATATGCATGAGTGAGGAAAATATGTCTCAATGAAATCCCGTTATCACAAGAAAATACATTTTTATAACATAATTGAGTGACCAAAAGATACACAGACCGCTCACCGACCCTGCACGCACTGCTTGACTTTAATGAATCTGTTAACGATACGTTAACTGTGCTGTGTTCTAACAGATGGTGTCTGATATTGCACAGATGCTTTTGACATGTACCTTATTATTTGTATACGTCATTTTAATAGCAGTACCGGTCTTTTCAGGGTCTGAAATTTATTTTAATCTTAGTCAGCGCAAGCCCTTTTGCGATGGTGTACAAAATCTGTCAGTGTTGTTTTCATTCTCATCTTCAGGGCTTTACATATTCGTGGTTGTAGCTCTCCCTGTCATCTGAAAGCAGAAGGCATTGACTGAGTGATTGACAGCTGATTTTAACCAATCCATTCGGGCTCAGTTCTAGAGCAGTGGGCTAATAAGAAGAGCGGGGCAAGCATTGTGGGAGCAAGCACTGTTCCTGAGAGCTGCGTTTCAAGTGCAAAGATGCATTCTGTCTGAATGTGTCCTAAATCCACGCATGCGGTGAACGTTTTGCAGTGAAAACCGGTCACACGCAACAATTTCATGCACTCGCACAAATGCTCCCAAATATATTTTGAGATCACATAGATAAAATTTCGGGCGCATATGTGACCAAAAAGGTTGCAAAAAGAAGACGACGAACAAGGCACACAAGCCAGTATTCGAACTCAGGACACCTGAGGCACACTGGCACAATGCACAAACCACTATTTTTATCTATTTTAAACCATCTTTAGATACAGTAATTTTCCATCAGTCAAATACTCACACTCTACTTGAAGCCAAGCTGAGGCGTAAAGCTTTCTTCCCGAGTCCAGCAGCCCCTTGGAGATCAGCCAGAGCTCGTTTCTGCTCTCTCTCACTTTCAAAGCTCACGAAGCCACAGCACCTACAAACAACAACAATCAGCAGAAGCAAACATATGAAGAAGAAAACATCTGAGAAGAGCTTCTTCATTAGTTCTCACTTTGAGTGTCCATTGCCGTCCAAAACAATCTTCCCACTGCAGCACGATGAAAAATGATAATGAAAGAACTCATACAACATCCCATCGTCCACGTCCGGTGTGAGATCCGACACAAAGAGGGAGAATGTAGAGCTGAACGAAACAGCAGAAAGACAAGGTAAAGAAATAAACAGTTACTACATTGCCAGTATAGCAGTTCATTAACACAATGATTTCTCATTAGTATCTGAGAGCGAAGATACAAAACTTCAAGATTTTTCAGGGGTGATTTAATCCATTACGCAGAAATGATTATGCTTTGGATTTGCAAATATTAATGCATTCGGAACTTATACATAGAAAAAGTACAAAACATTGTACTAAAATTACAACTGTACTAAATCTGAGTCTATGTAAGCTTTTCATAATTTAATAACAGTGAGAATTCTCATTGTAGCTGCTTTTTAACACTTTTATATCTATGAAAATACAGTCTGTATGTTACTTATTTATATAAAATATAGCTTTACTACACTGTAAAACCCAACAGTCAATTACATCAAATGAAATGAGTGTAGTTAACTCAATTTACTGAAAGTTAATTCTACTCATTTGAAGAGTTTTGAACTCAGTGTTGAAGGTAATGAGTTAAATAAATACCACATTACTTCAACTTAAATGGAGTAAGTTCACAGTACTCATATAGATTAGTTTTGGTTTGTTGCAATCGGTTTACTCAAAGGGTTTGAGTTGCCTCAATGGGTTTTACAGTGCTCAATTGGTTCTCTTCATTTATCGAGTTTTACTGTGCTCAAATTGCTTCGTTTACTCAAATGGATTAAGTTCACAGTACTCATTAGGATTAGCTTTTGAACTTAAATGGTTTGTTGCAATCGGTTTCCTCAAACAGTTTGAGTTACCTTAACTTTTTGGGTTTTACAGTGTACTATCTGTCCATGCAGGATTTTTTTTTTTTTTTGAATACTTGATTGTTGCAGCATTCACTACATCACGCTAGTTATACGGTATGTAAACACATAGAAAAGAAAATAGTAATTTCTCACCTTTCACCTTGTTTCCCATAATTGGAACGACTCAACTTGAATCTCTTAGGCTGCAAACGGCATTGTAATTTAAGTTCATGTGTTAAAAGTAAGGTTGTCTCATATTTTACATGTGAATGTGTCACTTCAATAGAGAATATAGTGCATGATTACAGGAGTGGCACCAGGTAAAGGTTTTCCATTCACTTTGCGGAGGCATCTTTCCACTGCTGTTTCATCTGCCAGCTCCACAAAGCCATATCCTGCATTTTTCCTGAAGGAATCAAGAACAACCTGAAACCAACTGACAGACAGAAGATGGACAGACAGACAGACAAACAGATGATTCCTCACCCTGTTATTTTGTCTCTGATCAGTCTGATTTTCACAACTGTTTCTCCCATTTGAGCAAAAGCTCTGCAGATGAAATCTTCATCCATGTAGGGCTCCAGCTTTCAACAAAGACATTACAAACTTACATTCTGTTACTGTTAGAGCTAAGTGTTCATTTATTTATACCTGATTTATTCTTTATACAAAACGTACGTACGTCTATCTCATATCGGGAAGTAATACTCACGTTGCCCATCCAGAGGCTGTTCATGTTTCGTTTGTGTGTCCGAGTTCATTCGAAAGTCTTTGTTAGTTTTCTAAAGAGTTGTTTATAGTAACGTTACAGTCGAATTGTTAGATTATTAATTTCAAACCCGCGCTTCTCTTACTTTTTCTTTGAGGAAGCGAAACAGGTTAAGACTCGCAGCACGTGCGAGTGTTTAAAAAGTCCTGTTGTCCGACAGCGCCACCTACAGCACTGACGCAGCATCAATAGGTTTAACTTTTGATCAAGTTTTCTTTCTATACAATTACTCAATTATTACAGTTTTCAACCTTAACTTGGCAAACCTGAACTTAATAAAATATTGTTTAACTTCTGTTTTGATGAATATATTGATATAACAGCACAGGATGCTTTACCCTCAACTCAACAGGACCTTGTAAACAAAATCTTTGGCCCGAGAACTTTCTAATATTTATCAGTAAAATAATGGCCATTGGGGCACTTAATCTCCATTTCCTCTGCAAATAAACCTTCACTAAGATTTAAAAGGATAGGTAGTCCCACATGGAATCTGTGCGCACAGATTTTCGCAGGTTTTCAGCCCATCATTGAGTCTGTATTAACTTGTGTAAATGTGTGTAAATTGATATTTATTCAGTTATTAAATTAATTTTAAATTAATCACTAATATTATTGTGATATAAAGATAGTAATATTAAAATGTTCATATGATTTGTTTACAATACTCTTTTTAAAGTAATATTTTCTGTTTTTTAGTAAATATATTACATGAGAGACTTTGTTTACCAATTAAGTGGATCCAATTGGATTTGCATTGTAAACATTAAATAAAGGTTTAAAAGTATATATATATATTTTTTTTATACATTAAGTTTTTAGTTCTGATACTTCTAAAACCATTCTGCATAAATCTGCAGATTTGTTACAAAATTCTCAGCAGAGATAGCAAAAAAATGTCTGGCCCTACGAATAAGTCACCCAAAAATGGTCAATTATACACCATTCAGCACTCTCCCTGGTTCCAAACCTTCATGAGATTTTTATTCTGTTGAACATTTATTAGAAGCTATTTTGAAGAAAGCTTGAGACTTGTAACCACTGACATCCATAGTAGCCTATGGAAAAGTCAATGGTTGGTTTCTAACTTTCTTCAAAATATCTTCTTTTGTTTTCATCAGAAGAAAGAAACACAAAAAGGTTTATAATCACTCAAGGGTGTTCAAATAGTGAGTAAATTTTAAATCTTTGGGTGAACTGTCTATTTAAGTTAGAAGGAACAGTGTTTATGATGCATTCATTGCAGAAAATGCTGGGGTCCATCTGTGTTGGAATTACATCACAGAATTAAATTGACATTAGTTCATTAGTTAAGTAGATTGAACATAAAATAATAAAGTTGTCCTAAAAAACTCAAAGAAGAATTGTGTTGTTTCAGCAATTACTTCAGTTTTGCCAGTATGTCACCATTGATCACTGTGATTTTGTCTCAACAGATGTGAGGTTTGCAGCTGTTGACGGATGCACAGACTGGAATGACCTGTTCTTGATTTAGGACTTCATTTGCAGCCAGGTCCTAAGCACCTCAGGACTGCTCCTGATTGTCACTGTCCTCTAGAGTTAAAGAGATAAGAAATAATCCAAAAATGAAAACTTACACAAAACACAAAAGAACCTATAGAAAAACCAAATATAACGGTTACAGTTTTCCAGTTTTCTTAAAAATATGTTATGTTTAACAGAAGAAACGTCAAACAGGTTTGGAGCAAGTAAAAAGGTAATTTTCTTCCAGTTTTGGGTGAACTATCCCTTTAAGAAAGATAATATTCTGTTGGGAAATCTGTTTTAAAGAACAAAAAATTATTTAAAAAAAATGATTACAGCATTTATTGTAGAATAGGCACCTGGCTCGAGGATGATCCTGTAAGTCCATCTATGGCATCTAAAAGATTCAAATCCATGAATGATGATTAATTCATTAACTTGAAGCAGCTGCTGGGAAATTGTTGAACTTTTTTTCACAGCCACGCGAGGGAGACAAATTTCAATATGAGTGAATATTAAAGGAACAGTTCAGTTTCTTTTTTTCTGCTTTTTTTAACATAGAAGATACACTGTAAAAAAAAATAAATAAATAAAAAAGCAGGGTTCCACATAATTCATTAATGTTGTGCCAACACAAATTGATGAAGTTAACTTAAATTTAAGTGTATTGAACATGAAAGTTGCCTAAAAAATCTCAAGAATTGTGTTGTTGCACCTCATTTTAAATAAGTAGCTTAAACAAACAGCAAAATACTTTGAAAATGGCAACAATTGACACCAATAGAATTTGTTCTTCTTATGGAAGTCAATGCTAAGATTCTTCAAAATATCTGTTTAACAGAAAAAAAAACCTCAGGTTTACAACCACAATGTAAATAGTCAATATTCTTTAATTTTTGAGGTGAACAATCACTTTAATGCACAATCCAGACATTATTCAGGCTGTCTTTGGATCAAAACATACTGTGAAAAAAGTCCTCTATTTTTAACATAATTCAGCAGCTTTGGCTATAAACTAAAACTGCATGTGCTGCTATTGATTTTTCTTATTATAGATTAAAAAATAAAACTGTAAACAAATACAGTGAAAAACAACATACTTGATGATTCAATCTGGTATATAGTAGGCCCATACTGAAATTTAGTAAAATATTGGAGACATACTTTTAAATTCTGGTACAATTTTACATTGGATTAAAGCATTTACCATCCACAAATGTGTAATTAAGGCAAGTTGAAATTAATCTAATCCTGCTGGCCTGTGTCAGTCGACTCAAGCTTCAGTGAGAGTTCAGAGCTGATAGTGGAGATGAATAATTAACTTCAGCTCCCAGATCATGTGTCAATATCCTCACTGCAGGTTCAGGTCCAAAGATTATGTGCAATGTACAAGCAAATCAAGCAGAGTCCAACAGTAAAAGAGCCTTCATTTATAGTCAGTCTCCAATGTAGATCAGTGACATTACACCGGCTGATATGTCTTCATCCATATACTTTAATTTAAGATGATCTTGTTCCCCAGCATGATTTTAGTTATTTTAACTGCAAACTTTATTATATATCTTGGAAAACTGTTGGCTAACTTATGGAAGGCTATAGGGGCCAAAAGTCTTTAGACAAAACAGATGACATTTTGACCATATAAGTAAGAACAATAGCCAAAGGGAATGCTGCATTTTGTGGCTGTATTTGCATGTGACACTATTGTATTTTTACAAAGCATCTGATACTATTTGAGAAAAATATTATGATGTCCAAATCAAAGTAAAAATTGTATGTATACTTTGAGGCAAGACTATCTGATCGCCAACAAACATCTGTGTCCAAAAAACTTCTGGCACGTGCAAATTAAATCTTCATTATTGTCCAGTGTCTGCACCATTTATGTACAAATGTTTTGTACTCATTTAAAATAAAGAGCGCCCTCACATAAGCACTAATTAGCATAATACATATTGTATAATTTTTTTGCTGTCTTCAGTAGTTTGTTGTTTTTGAGACATCACCTTTTCTAACCCTGTGAGCTAACGAAGTTAAAAATAAATAAATAACATAAATGATGAAAATTTTGAACATTGTCTAACATTTTAAACACTGTCTAACTGTATTTGTTGACACAAACTAAATTTAAGCATTTTGTTTCAAACTTTTGGACCCAATACCACTTTATAATTACGTTTGATTTACAGTGTACTTTCCAAATTTTGATAAGATCAGCTAGCATTAAAGTGATGTTTTGTTTTTGAGTAGAGTAAAAAATTCTGATGTAAAAAAATAAAATCAATATATTTTTGCACAGTTTATCATAAGTTGTGTTGTGCTAGTGGACGTCGCTGATTTAAACTACATTTGATTTTAAACAAATTTTTTTTATTAAAATACTGATTTTAAACCATTTAAAAATTAAAAATACAAATTTTAAACTAAATTTTGAAATTAAAATACTGATTTTGAACTAAATTTTAAAATGAAAATACTGATAACTCTAAAGTGTTTTACCTACGGTTTGAATAAAAGTGTCTGCCAAACAAATAAACATATCAGCAATATGAAAAATTGAAAATAAAAGGTTTTTTTTCTTCACTTTTATTCAACCCATACATCACAATTTCACCATCTTCTTGGAAGACAACAGCATTTCATTCCCTAATTATCGTTCTTTTATTTTGGCCAAAAAGAGCGTTGGTCCAAAAAGCGAAGCAGTACAGCACAAAGAGACCACAAGAAATCATTACATACAACAACAGTGGAAGATTCACAATCATTTCATGAGCTGTTTGTGTGTGCGCGCGCGTGTCCCACATCCTCAATCTTGACTGCAGAGAACAACAGTGGCATTTACTGTAAACGTGACTATAGACTAACCGAAAGCAGCAGACATTACAGAAGCCAGATGAACTGAATCAGAAAGATGTGGGACCACGACTCACATCAGGAATTGTAAGACTGTGCGAAGTTTACAGCATAAATTAAGTACCAATATGACCAACGTGAGAATAACTTGCTGGAAAGTCAATGCTACAACCTTCAATTAACTCAATTTATGGCAGTCGATGCTTGATGGACCAGCTATGCCATATAGAGTAATTCGGCTACTAGAAGATTAATTTTGTGGTCGCAACTTAAGTACTGAGCTGCCTAAGAGCTCAAGTAAGAAATGCACTGATGATCGCGAAAAAACCCATGTTTAGTGCATTACCAGAATGAAATGAGATGAAATTCTGTGGTTACAGCAGGAATGTGTTGGAGTATTGCAAACTTATTGGGTAAAGCTGCTCAACGTCTTTATTTACCTTCTTATTTGTTATCTTGGTTTTGGTCAATTATGGTTTAACTCTCAAGAAACTTAAAATTTCAAAAGCCAACAATGTGTCCAGGCTGTATTTATTTCAATGAGATGTATATTTTTAAGACAATTTTGTTTTGCATTTTCACATTGTTTTCATTACAATTTAGCAAAATTATCATTAGAGCTACACACAATGCAAAGTTTGTACGTGTGTGTATGTATATGTGGTTTAGAGTTGTTGTTTTTACACAACAAATGCGCGTAAGTACACAAATAATTAAAAAATATAATGAAATGTATAATGTAAATATATAATCTGCTGATGAAACAATATCTATAGTCATGACAACATAACTGGAGATAATTGTAAAGACATTTTTAACTATTATGAAAATAATAATAAAAGAATTGGTCTAAGACATGTTTTTTTAGATTTTGGAGTAAGTCAGGCGCATGTTAAGTTGTCAGAGGATACCAAAAAATGTTTATATGGAAAAATTCACTCGCACAGAAATTTATTGGCACAGTTTAGCGCAATGGAACGTTTACCAATCCCTGAAATTTGGGAATGTAGAATGGAAATTGGTCTTGAAGGTCATACAATACAAAGCAGTGTGCTTAAAGAATCCAACACAGCTGGTTTTCATCATGCTGGAAGTTAGAGCCTGTGTTTTTAAGGTACGACACATAATATATTTCAGCCAGAGGATACTTAACCATTTCCAAATGATCCATCAGTACTAAAGATGGGAAGGCCATCTACGCAAATTGGCAATTACTGGACACAAAATGATTCTTGCATTTCTTGGACTGTGGATTAGTTCAATCTGGAATAAACATCAGGTTGCTGCCCAGATTAGTTGACCTAAATACTACATATCCGAGCGCTCTGATCCAAACAAGATTAAGACAAATTAGTGGCGTTCAAGCATTAGAATCAAAGAGGACACAAGAGAGGAATCATTAAGATAATCAAAACAAACAGCACAAAAGATTAAACGAGTGAGTGTGGGTTTGATTGAGGGTAAGTGTGGTGGTCTAGAGTTGAATATGTGCTTTTCTGTTGATTGTTTTTGGCATGTGGCATGGCATTGAGACAGAGAAGGCAGGCACCGCCAGCGGAGCAGAGGGTGACAGGCAGGCCTGCCTTTGGGAATGTGGACATGGACCAGGGAAGGGAAGAGGATGTTGATGCTACCAGGTTTGGCTCTCATGCAATCTTCAGAAACTGTTCCACTGTGTCTCCCTCCACCGCCTCAGTAAACATCTCGTAGTTCTGGAAGACAGTTAAACATGCATTGTATGAGTATTGATGCATAGGATGCAAAAAAATATTGCAAAAAATATTATAGATATTATGTTTCATATCATTCCATATCGATAATTATTGAATAATTTTTAAACACATTTAGGAATATTAGGATTTTTTAAATTTAACCACCATTTTAATTTACCAACATTACTGAGGCAAATAGTTTAAAAGTCAAAAACAAAAATATTTAAACAAAATGTCAGATCTCTTTATAATAAAATAAACATAAGTGTTAAAGAGACTCTTAAACCTGATAAATAAAATGTTATGAAGTGTGTGCAATGGTAAAGTGAAAACGCTGAACAATCAAAGCACCTTTAAGGTAGATCAACATCTGTAAGGAGATGAATAATAATGATACAGTAAACCTTAAACCCTGTAAACAAAACAAATTATAATAATCAAATCTGAGCTTTCAAGTAAAGAAACTAATCATTATTCAAATACATACTGCTACATTACAAATTGTGATTGACCACATTCCATACATTCTACATTACCTAAGCTAAAAAATATTTTAGAAGGTGACTGGGATGCACAATAAAAGAAACCAAAAAGCCACTCTGGTGACGTCCTTACATCTTTTTTATTTACAATCTCTTCACTGCTGCTATACAGCACTCATTTTTGCATGTGTTGGTATTCTGACCTAAAGTGACAAGCACAAGCATGTGGTTTCCTTAATCATCTTCTATGGCGTCTCTCGTAACTCGGCGGCCGTTTTCTTAGAGGATGACAAATGGACAAACCATTGCTGCAGCGCCGATACAAGTTTATGAAAAAAGTAAAGAGCACTACAGTATTTGCATGTGCTGTGTTTGTCTGAGCTCATTAGTCTAGCATTATCACTGAAATGTTTATATTCCATGCAAATGTTGAAGCAGAGTGGGTTATTGCACTTGCATGAATCGCGGTTAACTAGGTGTACCGGGAAAATGTGTGTGTTACGTGTGCGCCTCCATTGGCAATGACAAACTTAAACCCTAAGCTTATTGGCATTCCTTCCAAGGTGCGCGCTCAGCAGCTACATTTTAATAAAACTATAGCCTTCATACCAAAACTTTTTTTATGGTTATTGACAATGGTGTTCGGTCTATAAATATCAATACAGATTTTAATCGCGCAGCCCTACGATGCATTTTCTGTTCATAAAAAAGTATAATAAGTTAAAAGGAAATCAAATGTTGGTTTGTTGTTGAATAATTTAGTTTATTCCATGGTCTGCAGAAATACTTAATTCTGATTGGCTGGAAGTTGTGGCAAGTCGTTTTCAGCATAGGCAGTTCCAGTCAGTTTTCATCACAGTTTAAAATAAATGTGCTTCCCTTAAAACATTAAACATTAGTAGTTACCATAGTAACTCCACACACACAGGTATTTTTATAAACATAGTTTTCCCCACTTTCATTTTTTTTTTTTTTTTTTCAAAATCTCCATCCACATGACTATGCAAAAACACATACCAAACCAGCAGGCAGAGATAATGACAATTTTATGTTGTGTTCACACCAAATTGCAGAAAAGTCAATGCAAACATAAGAACAGAGGGGGGATACCATCTCAAAATACGCAATGTGGAATTTGCCTCATTTGCGTCTGGTGTATACCCAGCTGTGTTGGCCTATCAGAAGGAAGAACAGCACGCATGCTGACATCATGAGGCAAAAAACTCTGTTGTATTGTCCACACGAGCCCACTGTAACCAGAGTTTCAGAAAATCTTCACCCTGGCCAGATGCTGTGTCTCATTTCAGAGGCTGCATCTTCCAAAGGATGCATTAAAATGACACTGCCTCACAACAAAAAAAAAATTCAAAGTCTCCTTCAAATGCAGCCCACAAATGTGTCCTTCGTTTCCCAGGTAATGAAGGGTTAAACTGGTGGATCCTTCACAGCCACGAACATCCAAAGGTTCACTGCAGGCTGATAATTGAAGGACATTTTTAAAAGAAAACTCTGAATTACATTAGTTTTTATTTCACTCAGAAATCTAAACAAGTTTAAAAACAAATTGTGAATCTGCGCAGAAAATTAAGTGTTGTTTTGAAAATGCTCATGTTTGTGTGGACAGGGCCTCAGTGAAACAAATAAATGTAGTCAAAAAGATTCAAACTAACCAACATTCATTTTTGTTAAAATCCACTGCACTGCACTCTTCATTCATTAGATCAGGTGTTCTCAAACTTTTCAGCCCGTGACCCCCAATATAAAAATGCCAGTGACTTGTGACCCCTAATATTCTCTGAGGTGCTTATAAATATATAAACCTTGCGCACACATACTAATAGGCCAAAGTTTTTTCACCGATTAATTTTGAGGAACGCCACTCGGAGACCATTTCCATGTTCAGTTGTGGCCTGAATTTCTTTTTAATGCAGAATTTCTTTTTAAGGTGTCAGAAAGTTTAATCTGATGCCATAAAATCAATGTGCTGCATCTGACGCTGTTGCTTTGTCTTTAGTATAACATAATCACCCCAGGGGTCGCAAAAAGTTTAATGGCTTTTTATTTGCATGTTTTTTTAATGTTTATTATTAACATGTTAATAATGTTACTATTATGTTCTTTAGTATGTTATGGATAAAACATGGTCATTTTGATAGTTTAATAAATTGAATTAGATTTTTGGAATATCCTCTCCCCCCCACTGTCCCGCAACCCTCGAGGGGTCCTGACCTACACTTAGGGGACCACTGAATTAGATGAGCATATAAAAACATGTGCATTCAGTCACATTAGTGGTGCAGCAGACCTGATAAGTTTCTGTTTGTCAAGCCATTTTTATTGACCAAATTAACACTGCTAAATATATATGATGAATAACTGTATTTCATGTTGGTCTAACCTTACATTTACAGTGATTTAAAAAAAGCTAAATACAGTTTTTCTATATATTAGTATCCGATTACTCAGCTTGTGATGATTTATCATGTGACTTTCTCATCACTACTGTTTGTTTGGAAACCAGACAATTGTCAGTGTATTACAAAGGGACAAAACATGTATTAAGCTTTAAACATTGGTATTTTAACTCTATCAATTAATCAAATACGGTTACTTTTACACAGTGGTTTAGGAATGTATCATAGCATCTCAGAAAACTAAACTGCAAGGGTATTGGAATGTTATTAGAGTTACTTATACATAATCATTATGTTATATCATTAGTGATATAACATAATGATTATATCATTTGTTTAGAAAACTATTTATAAGCCAATTCAAACCAAAAGACACCATTTTGCAAGCCTTACCCCACAGTACTGATCTTCATTGAATATCTGAGGTGGGATTGCTGTAGGGTTTCCTGATTTACTCCTCATCTCATCCCGGATCGCACCGCCCACCGAGATGTCAATCAGCTCATACCGGATGCTCTTACTGTCCAGAATACGCATCACTTCCGCCTGCTGAGACTTGACCTGAGAAAAAAGGAAAACTGTAAGGGTGAAGCAGTTGGTACTTTTACAAGCAAACCACTACAATTATTCAGAAGAGACCAAAATATACACAAGATGCATAGAATAAGTATCAACATATTCAAATATAATATAAATAAATATAGTAAAGCACATTTATTCAATAAAATAACTGACAATCCCACATGAAAAAGTGTGCTAAAATTAAAATGCATCTTTATACTACTTCCCAATAAGTCGCATGATTATGTGTGAACATTAATGGGGAAGTTGATTTACTCATGCAGGAAATGGATTATAATAGTACAGTTAAAGCATTCTTATCTCTTTTAGCAACTAAATCAAATCACAGGGTGCATGAATAGCAGCACTTTTGCGCTTTAAACAGTGAGTGGTTTTATTACAAACAATAAGTTGATGATTAATAATGGAACAACATGCGATAAAGGTGCATTCAAGAAGCTGGATCCCACTTGCAGAAACCATACCTTAATTGGGCATGTTACATGTTATAAATTAAACATTATCCTGCTTTAAAATGGATGAAAATAAACTACTGAAAAGAGCAAAAACAAGAAATCCCTGTTGGCGAGTGCATGTATGAAGGAATTAGAATGTATCACAGCTATTTTAAATGAATACAACTTTTGTAATATAGGAAAAAAAAGCGGACAACAATGAGTGTGCATGTGTTTAACTGTATTAGGCATGGGACAAAAACAGTTTTCAAGGTATACCACGGTTTGGAAAATTCTAAGTTTTAAAACCGGCAAATTTTTCTGTTATATCATTCCATGGTATATGTAAGATTTTTTTAACACTTTTGTTTTCAATAGTATCTCCAGCAGAAAAGATATTCAAAGATGCTGATTTAAAGTGTAAAGAAATCTGCGTTTTTGAAACTAAAGAAGACAGCAGAATCAAAAGCTTTATTTCCATCTACCTATTTTTTCATTTTGGATATGCGCATAAAAAAAATTGGTTGATGGAAACGCCAAGATGTGCATACATTTTGAAAATGCGCATATAAAACATGCGCATAATCGAGTAGGATGAACTCGATTATGAGTGGGGGGTGAGCTGTATGACATCCAAAAGTTTACGTTAATAGAATTATTTACTAAGTCACCTGTTTATAAATGGTCTGTCTCTAAAATTGAGGGGGACGTAGCTTAGTTTAAAGTGTTTACAATGTTTACATTGCTCTACTTACATTAAATCTAAATCCCAAATATCAGAAATGACAACAGATTGTTAAGATTTAATTAATGTCTAATTTAATGTTATTGATTAATGCACTTGACAGATTTAATTCATTTTCCTTCTGCTTTTTCCCTGGTTTATCACAGTGGAATGAACCGCCACTTACTTGACAGATTTCTGTATTTTTAGTTTTCGGTGGTTTGTGTTTTATGCTTGGTAAAATAATTTCGAATTGCATCTTTAGTGATTTTCAACTAATTACAATGTCTTGTCCCAAAAGGTGGATTTAGAGGTTTTTGAAAAAAAAAAAAAAAAAAAGCAGACATGGATTTAGCTGGTTTTGACGTAAAAGAAAATCTACCTAGTTAAAAACCAAAGACTTGTCTAAAGTGACATTTAAAAAAAAAAAAAAAAAAAATATATATATATATATATATATATATATATATATATATATATATATATATATATATATATATATATATATATGCCATACTTTAAATCCAAATATGAGTTTGTATGTCATGTATGTAATTGGTACATATTGCCATATCTCATATTTCTAGAGGTTTGACCATGTACAAATAAAAAAGGTACACTAGTATTTAAAGGCATTTTGTAATTTGAAAGTACACTTTATGGAATGACTAGTCGTGTGATCCAAACATGGTAGCCTCCTTAAGGTGCGACCTGCTTTCCACTTGGAGGAAACAATTGAAAACTAATATTTCACAAATACTGCTTGTTTCATGGCGTGTGAAACTTTAATAACCAAACTAAAATAGTACATTTTCGAAATTTCCAGCTACTCGCATGATTCGTAGGCCCACGACTACCCAAATACAAAAATTAGTCGTAAATCATAACGCACTCTCGTTATTGATAACCGATGTGCAGCAATGCATCATGCAGCAGTTCAATCAATCTGATATTACATTTTATGTGGACAGGATTTATACCTGACGTTTCTATTAACCCGCCACGTTAAATAGACGTTCGTGCAAAACAAATAGTTCACAAAAGGTTACATTTCATGCATCATTAGTGAAAGCCTAACTAACTACATTCAACACAGACAGACATGACTTCCGCTCCAAATACAATTGCAGTGCGCACCATCGAGTCCACAGCATCTCTACGAATCACAAATCAGTAACTAACCGCGTTCTGCAATCGCTTAAAACGTCTGAATGATACAATAACACATTACTTATGAGTTAATGCACGTTCTTTCCATCGCATTAGCGGTTAAATGTGTCTGGGTGTGTGTTAACGTCGCTGCTGGGTGTGTCTACAAGCCTATAATCCTCCATTTCATATGCATTTAACTCTGCATTCCTCAGAAGCGTCGCGTACTTTCTAAATCCACATCGTCACAGGTTTATACTCACCTCTCGAGATGCAGTGACGGTGGTGTAATACAGTTTGATGCTCATAGTGCTGGATGGCGATGTCCCTTTGTGTTTCTGAAGCGATCAGTTCCCGTTCTCTCTTGGTCAACAGTCAGCCGCTGTTTCGCCACTGACACCCGCTTTTCACTCATTTAAAGAGACAGCGCCTCATTTCTGAAAAAAGGGAAGAGGATTAAAGGAGTAGTTCTCCCCCCAAAAATATGATTATTATTATTTACTCATCCACAAGAAATATTTGTGTCTTTTTATTCTCAGTCGAATCCAATTAGATTTATTTAAAAACTCTTTAGACTAGGCGTAATGTTGAGTCATTCAATGTCTTCTGTGTACCTCATGTACATACGTATATATTTTTATTTACATGCATTTTTAGCACACCTTGGAAGGATTTTTTTTATTTGCATAGCCTTATAGCCTTATATACAATAAAGGCTATTTTTTAAGTATAACACTTTTTCGTAGCCTATTTAAGTTATATGTATAACAATTATAATTTATATGTATAACAATAATACATTTCACCCCGTGTTCTGTTATACATAAATACACACTGATGCCATAAATTCATTGAATATACAAAAATATGATCATAATATTATATCTTATCAAATCACTTTTATTGTCACATCACCAGCAGCATGTGTGCGATGATGAATGAAAGATAGGGTGCAGGATGCAGCAAAATATAGTGCCACACATTGAGACAATATATACAGGATACAAATATACATAATACAGAGCAGATACAATGACATAGTTTAAAGACAATACACATTTAAATACAATCTGTATATGAATAAACAATAATTATGTAAAAATGCTTGTGTTACACACACATATAGATGAAAATACAAGTATTGTGTAAGAAAGCATATTTAACATAATACACCTTTATGTACCAGATGTACATATACAGATAATACGGTATATACCGTGTATGTGGTGTGAAAAAGTGTATGCCCCTTAATGATTTCATTTTTTTTTTTTGCATCTTTGTCACTTTAATGTTTCAGATCATCAAACAAGTTTAAATATTAGTTAAAGATAGCACAAGTTAACACATCATGCAATTTTGAAATGAAGAATTTCTTTATAAAGGGAAAACAATATACAAAACTATAGCCCTGTATGGAAAAAGTGTTTGCATCTTAAAGCTAATAACTGGTTGGGCCACCCTTAGCACCAACAACTGCAGTCAAGCTTTTTCTGTAACTTGCAATGAGCCTGTTACAGTTCTGTTGAAAAATTTTAGCCCACTCATCTTTGCAAAATTGCTGTAATTCAGCCACATTAGAGAGTTTTTAAGCACAAACCACATTTTAAGGTCATGTCACAGCATCTCAAATAGATGCAGGTCAGGACTTTGACTAGGACACTCCAAAGTCTTCATTTTGTTTTTCTTCAGCCATTAAGAAGTGGACTTGCTGGTGTGCTTTGAATCATTGTCCTGCTGCATAACCCAATTTCGTTTCAGCTCGAGGTCACTAACAGATGGTCGGACATTCTCCTTCAGGATATTTTAGTACACAGCAGAATTCATGGTTCCATTTATCACAGTCTCTCAGGTCTTGAAACAGCAAAACAAAAAAGCCCCAGACTATCACACTATGACCACATTTTACTGTTGGTTTGATGTTCTTTTTCTGAAAATGTCGTGTTACTTTTACCCCACACCTTCCAAAATGCTCAACTTGTCTCATCAGTCCACAGAGTATTATTATCATCAGGATGTCTTCTGGCAAAACTGAGGCAAGCCTTTATGTTCTTTTTCCTCAGTCTTGGTACTCTGCCATTCAAACCATTCCCCGGTCTCTTTTTTATGATGGAGTCATGAACACTTACCTTAAATGAGGTAAGTGAGGCCTGCAGTTATTTAAATGTTGTTGTGGGGTCTTTTGTGACCTCTTGGATAAGTTGTGACTGTGCACTTGGGGTAATTATGGTCAGCCAGCCACTCCTGTGAAGGGGCTTCACTAGCTATGTCTCCATTCAAAGATGTAAATTAAATTTAAAACTGCATAAAAATATTTGCGAATAAAGCACTGTTTCCACCAAATGAGTCAAAGAGGACAAATTGCCACTTCCTGAAGAATATCAAAAATAAAAACTGAATTTGCTGCAGTAGGGAAAGCTGTGTGAATCTTTTCCTTATTTAATAAATGACTTGCACCTCAGAAGACAATGCCGACATGCAATGAATGCGTGGTGGCATTTGAAGGCATGAAACGTGGCGCACAGGCGCTCTTGATAATTCTGGAGGTAATTAATATTGTAATAACTCTAATACTGAAATGGTTAAGGCGTTTTAGAATGACCAAAACAACATTTCAGATGTTTTACAATGTGGTCTGTATAACCACATGATCTCTTATAACAAAAGCCCATGAATTTTTTAATGCACACACTCAAATTTGTTTGGTAAAAGTGTTTCCATTGTAGTTTATGCACATTTTTTTTTCATATCCAAAATCCCCATTAAAATAGGTGAGTGGAAACATATCAACTGTTCCATGTTTTTGTCATTTGTAGATACTGTGTAGATACCTGTGTAGTGTTTTGCTGCAGTCCCAACACTAAAGTAGTGGCTTTATATCCTTTTCCAAACTGGTAGATTTTAATAATTTTGTCTCATTTGTTTTTGAATTTTGCATGATGTTTGAGGATCTTTTGGTCTACTTCACTTTAGCTGCGGCCCTATAGACTTAGATTCATACACATGTGAATGTGGTAGACTGGAAGTGCAAGATTGCGCGACAAGTTTCGCCGTTCAGTGCATTGCAAAGATCAAGCTTGCTGAACTGTGACCCAATTGCATCACGTGACTGCGTGAGACCAATAGAAGATCAAAACATAACCTATCTCTATAGATATTTAAAATATGGAGCAATCGCTCACTTTTTTAAATGTCTAATTATCTTGTTTAATCCTGAAAAAAATTATTCAAAGATGATTCCTTGGATTTACTCAATTTTTTTACGTTAAGTGGTTGTAAACAATTTATTTGGCCTGAATTTAAACAAACAAATTAAGTTGAACATTATTACATTTAATTTGTTTGTTTAAATTCAACACAAATAAATTGTTTGCAACAGTTTTGAAATAACACACTGTAAATCTTATCACAATAATACAATGACCCAAATACCCCAAAAACTGTGGTAGAGGAAGTTCCTCCCTCAGATAAAGTTTATCAGAGTTTTGTCAGTGGAGTTTTCTTCATCAAAACATTTTCCAGGAAACTGTCAACAGTTTCCTGCTGGGACACATGGGACATTCATGTTCTGCCTGTTTTCTGACCTTTTCTCATTTGTGCTAGCAAAACTATTTATGAAGCTGACCAATGATTGATCATTCCAAAGAAAACACAAGAGGGCAGTGTAGCGTTGCTTAATGTGTTTAATCAAACCACATGACCGCCGTCTCTAAACAAGGTGGCCTTTCTTTCACAGAACTTTCTAGCTGTGTAGCGTTTAGAGCTTTGCAAAATACAGATGAAAGCAGAACTTGTGAAAGAAATAAAATGTTGTGCAACATAGGATACTGCTATTGTTTCACAATTCATATATTTTTAAAGTAACAGCAAAAGTGTGGACATGTACAAAATTAAAACCCAGAGGAAAACAGATGCACAAGCGTGCATAGCTTTACATAAAAAAAAAAAAAAACTACTGGTTACTCTCTGCCAGGATAGTTGTCATAAAGTTTATGGACATTTCTAACACCCAGAAATTTAAACTGCATCTTGTTTACTCACTATGACTTATAACGCCATATGCCTTCTACTTCCTCTTTTTTTCAAGTTTCATGAATGTCCAACTTGCACCCATTTAGGAAGTAAACAGCAACCAGAATTATGCTTTTAAAAATATGCCTTTTTTGTCTACTTTTACAGAAAACAGCATGATTTTTAAACAAAGGTTAACAGTCAAATTAGGATTTGCATGAAATTTTACTTTAATGTACAATTTCATGCATATCCTAATTGACTGTTAATCTTTGTGTGCAATGATGCTCATGAGACTCTAAATTCATGAGTTCTTGATAACTTGTCCTAAGATAAACACAAGTTGTGAGAAATTTAAGGCTAACAGAAATGTGAATACAGAGAAATACAAGAAACATAAGTTAGTGTTTATCTCCCAAATGCTATCATGTTTATAATCTGAGAAAATAATCATATTCAACTCGATTTATCAAAATTGTGCACTTGATGGAGCAAACTGTGGTTCTAGTAGTTTCATGAATGTATGATTGTGCTGCTTTATTATAGTTGTGTATTTTTGTCTTGGGTTATTTATTCATTCATTTTCTTTTCATCTCAGTCCCTTTATTAATCAGGGGTCGCCACAGCAGAATGAACCACCAACTTATCCAGCATATGTTTTACGCAGCGAATGCCCTTTCAGCTGCAACCCATCACTGGGAAACACCCATCCACTCTTATTCACACACATACACTACAGTCAATAGCTTCATCAATTTACCTATACAGCAAGTCTTTGGACTTGTGTGGGAAACCGGAGCACCTGGAGGAAACCCACATGAACAAGGGGTAGAACATGAAATCTCCACAGAAATGCCAACTAAAACAGTCGAGGCTCGAACCAGCGACCTTCTTATTTTTCACTTATTTTTCATGTGACTGTGCCACCGCGCCACCTGTCATGGGTAAAAAAAAATGCAATTATGTTTGTTTTTCAACAAACACTTAGAATATGTGCCATATGGTGTCAAATGGGAGGATTATTTGTTAGTTTTGTGTCTTATTTAAAATGCTTAAAGGCATAGTTCACCCACAAACAAAAATGTACTCACAAATTACTCACACTTAAGTGGTTCCAAACCTTTATCAGTTTTCGAACACAACAGAAGATATTTTGAAGAATTTTGTAATGATAATCATTGACATTTATAGCAATTTTAGTCAAAAAAGCTACTATGGAAATTAATGGCTATCAATTTTTAACATTCTTAAAAATATCTTCCTTTGTGTTCAGCAGAGAAAAAAAAGAAACAGTGTTAACAATCTACAGTAACTTCCCAACAGACACACATCATAAATCGTTAATATTAGGTTAGATATAGGTCCCCAGCTTCTGCTATTTTGACGTCCAATAACAATGTCAAATGACGTTGATATTTGGTTGATTTTAGGTTGTGTTGTAAAGTGACCAAAAGTCGTCCAACATCTGACATCGAGCTAACATCTTAAACCAACGTCATATTGACATCAAATACAGGTGTTCATTTGTCAGGCAACCAAAATCCAACATCTGATAGACGTCATATTGGTAATGTCCACACGTCTTTAAGCTGTAACATCATTACACGTTGATATTTTGTTGTTTTTAGGTGGCATTAGAAAGTAACCAAAATGCAATGTTGGACATTGATGTCGGCCTGACGTTGGATTCCAACGTCAACCCGATTTTCATTTCCAAACAAAATGCGGGGTACAACGTCAATCTGATGTCATGTTGACGTCCTGTGCTTGCTGGGTTACTGGGAAGAGTTCGCCAATTACCAATTGTAAACCAATTGCAGCAAAAATACTGTATTTACATTTACAGTGCCACTTATCTTGCTTTATGTGTATTTACAGTATTGTATATTGTAGTAAAGTTTGTTTGATGGGAAGAAGAAGACAGGGTCGGCGATATCAAATAAGCACAAATATTTGTGTGTATGAGTGTGCGTGTTGAGTCTCTGTTGTCAGGCTCTCCTCTCCCTCGGCTGCTTCTCCTCCTCCGCTTATGAGGGTGTCTCTCCGGCCCAATCACTGGAAAATACAGGTGTTACTGATTATTTATGATTGGACCATGATATGCTCTCCCCCCCTTTTGGGTGTTTGATCATGCCTTCCCCACCACATATATTTTTACAGATACAGTAACATACTGTATAACAGTCCTACAGTAAAATACAGTTCTCACTACAGTTAAATACTGTGTAATTTACAAAAAGCATTAACAGTCCCAAGTTAAAAGTGAAAAAATGATGAAAAATTTTTTGTTTGTCATTGCGTACTATTATATGGGTGAGCAAAACAGGATATACTTTTAAAATGTATGATTTTGTGGTTTCAAAAAAGAAAGAAAGAAGAGATGTTTGAAAACAATGAATTTTATTTTTGTTGTAAACTAACCCAACACTGTAAAGCAACTGTGAAGAAATACCTTCAGATTGACACATTGGACATTTCTAAAAGTGCAGGGATTCCCAAAAGTCCTCAGTAATTCAATTATCTTTCAAAACATTTGCATGTTCATGTTTTCTTTTCTTTGCAGCTGTAGGCACTATACACACAATATTATATCAGTGCTTTAATTAAGAATCCCAATTGGGAAACTCACTTGCGGTGTCACCCTTTTACATAAACATAAGCAGAGCAACACCAAGGAGGATATTTGGAAACAATTACAAATGCTGACATGGTGAAAGCATAAATGTGTTTCTATATTGCATTTCCCTGTAATATCCTGAAAAAGAAAAGAAGCTTATACTGTACAAGCACTAGTTTGTTCTAGTTAAGTGCAATAATATAATACAACAGATAAGTGCAATAAAGAAAATCAGTATACCGGTCATTCAAAGTATAATCTTAATAATACTGTGCTCCTGTTTGTTATCTCCAACAGATATGCATGATCCAAATCATTGAGGTTCAAGGACAGAGATACAGAAATTTAAATAGGTTGTCATTTTTTACACTGTCTGATAACCAATTTGATGAATGTTGTGTTCATTTCAGCATTTACCAAATCTTCAATTTAGAATTAAATTAAACTAAAATTAAAAATACATCAACGTTCTATAGAAATAATCAAATTAAATTACAAATAATAGTGATTTAATATACACAGAATCCTATTAATTTGCAAGTAGTGTCTACAATTTCAAAATTTCTTTTTTTTTAATTATTACAATTATTTTGTTGAAAATTTGTCAAACCTTTTACCTTAAAACAGGGTTTCTCAACCACGTTCTCAACCACAGGGATTCACTGTGATACACTTTTAATACATATACATCTTTTAATACATCATCAAATAATTCTTGTTCAAAACATGCCTTAAAGTATGGTATATAAACCATTGTTACACTGAATAGCATTTTAGTAGCTGTTTTTGTAAGTCATGGTAAAAAACTACACTGTAAAAATAATATGTGATCTTGGACATTGTTTAAATCCAAATTATAGACTTTTTTATGAGGAAAATCATTGGAAATTTCTAAGATAATTTTTCTTTAAGATATTTTGTACATTTTTAACCATAAATATATATAAACAAGTTTATTTTTGATTAATATTGTGCATTACTCTACATTTAGAAATTTTTTGCACCCTCAGATAGCAGATTTTTCAAATAGTTGTATCTCAGCCAAATATTTGTCCAATACTAACAAAGCATATACGGAGAACTTATTTATTCAGAATTTAGATTATTTTTAAATGTGAAAAATTGATATGACTAGTTTTTTAGTCAGTTATGGACCACAACACTTTAATCATGAATTATTAAACAAATGTAACTTAAATATTTAAGTTATGCAAGCTGTTTTAAGTCAGTATAATGTAATTTAAGTTGAAATTACTCAAAAGCTTAAATGAATTCCACTTAAAATTTAACAGTGTGTAGTCATTAATTTACAATGTATAGTCATTTTTTAAGAAAATAATAATTTACATTTTAATTAACTTTATAAATACTGTATGTTGGCTGCATTATAGTTTATTGGTGACAATTATTGATCTCAAAAAAAAGAAGAAAATAACATACTTTTTCTGCAATTATAGGTCCTGTAAGTATTTACTTACCCTAATGTTGAGCTAAAACTCTATGAAAGCTTTCTTTTGTGGAAAATCAGTGGTAACCACAATTATTTGATCACCAACATTCTTAAAACTATATATCTTTAAGTTCCATAGAAGAAAGTTACACACTCAAAAATGATTACTGCTGCTTGTTCAAACTACCTGTTAAAAATAAGCTGAAACAACACAATTTTTGTAATTTCTTTGTCTAATTTCTTTGTTTTACGTTCAGTCCACTTAAATTTGTAAACTATTAAGTTAACTAAAGCGTTTTGTGTAGGGACAACATGAAGGAATTTTGTTGGTCCAACAACCTAGTTAGAGGATTGTAGTTCCTAGCATGCTTTGCGTGGAATTGAATTAAGTGAGGGAAATGTTGACAATAAAAGTAATCTTAGGTGTTTAAAGTTAATAGAAAGACTTGTTAGAGTTTAATGTTCACTTTAGTTTGAAGATTTAGAAGATTTTGATGTAATGTTTTGACTTTTGAGATTACCACCTTGCAGAAGCACCCATGCTTTAGGTGTTGGCAGCTTAATTAGTAAAAATGCGGTTTGTTGCTTTGCTCATTGAGCAATAACTGTCCTAAAATTAGTTCTGAGATTAGTCTCAATCAACTGTATAAGAACTCATGAAATAAGCTTAGAAATGGCTCTCTTAGTTCAGTTAGGAAAAATTTGAATAAAACTAAGAGGTTTCGAAATGTACGGCACATAATAGACTTACATGATATTATCAGACTTTGAGGTTAAATTCAATAAAAATACAAATGTATTTAAACTTTTATTTGATAAAATCATGTTGGACCAACTCAGTTGCATTTAATTGTGTAACTAGTTTTTTTTTTAAGTTGCTGTTAAACAAATTTATTAGATGGTCATCCTGCCCTCAATTAAATTGAGTTCATCCAATGGGTTATTTTTTTTTGAGTGCAGGTTTACAACACCATGAAAATAGAATGTTCCCTTTCCAATAAACTATCCCTTTAAATAAAAGCCCTGAATTCAAAATACTTTCAAGAAGAGTAATACTAGCAAAGATGATGACCAGTTTAAATACTAAGAATATGCTCAAAGTTCAGTCCTTTAACAGCATGTCTGTAAAACAAATATCGCTATACCCCGATCCCTAACCATAACACTGTAACTGAATCGTTGATAGGAATGTTATTCCAAGACCAACAAGAATATTGATCCAGAAACATGCAGAATCACTGTTATCTAAAGACTACGTGGTCCTAAATAAACCTAAATGCCCACAACTGTAACACTCAGTGGCCAAAGGTTGATCATCCATTATTACGCTGGTCAAAATATTACTCTTTCCTTTGCTTTTCAGTATTGCTGACTGCTCTTTTTACTTTTGCAAGTATATACAAAGCTATTAGAGTAGACACGACAAGGGTCAAAATAAACAGCAAAACACAGAATGATGCCTCTGCATCAGCATGCAGGTTCACATAGATGTCTCTGCGGTTGAGGTAGTCCAAATATGAAGCTTGAATCTGACAGACTGTACATAAAAATATCAGAACGTGAAATACTTGATGACCCTGACCTAAAATGTCACAGTGACCCGGAAACCAGCTCTCAGGAATAGGATGAGTGAAGAAAAATGCGCTGGAAAGAAAGAACGCCACCTGGCCAAAGTGAAAAAGCAGAGCAGGACTGCTTCTGAAATCTCCTGTCACCCAGGACAGATACCAGATGACCAAACGATGGAGCACAGGACTGGTGTCCCAACCATATGCTAAGGCTGAAGGAACTACTTGGCCTACTTTACGTACCCATGAAGGAAGGGCGTAATTGCAATATGTCCCGTAACAGCAGCCAAAGCAAGACAGACAACACAAAAAGCTTGCAATAGGCATGAAACTTCCTTGCACATTTTTGTGCCAACTTTCCTCAATTGCATAGTAGTAGTGCACCACTGCACTCCCGTATTGATACAGCGCAACACCAACGTAATCAAGGAAAAAAAAAGCATGATGGTGGAACACTGATTTGGCTGCCAACAGGTGAGCTACGGTGCTAAAGCCCATGTAAGCCATTGACGTCAAGAGAAGGATAAGAAGTGGCCAGGAATGAATGTCGTTAATGAAATCTACCGTCTCAGTTAATTGGACAGTTCTCAAAAGCACCACTAGTGCTCCGAGTAGGTGCGTCCAAACATTTATGGATTCGTTGTGCCATTGGAAGAGCGACAGGAAATAGTAGCGCCACTTCTGGTGGACTGCGCGGTAGCCAGAGTGAATGTAGCGTTCGCGGAAAAAACAAGGTGCTTCTTTGTCGCTCAGGGTCTCGGGCATTGAAGGTAGGGTCTCGGAGAGCATTTGAGGAACTCGCATCATCTTCTGCAGGTTAAAGAAGAGTCTGCCAAGCTTCATAAACATTGTGGCCATGTGATCTCTTGAAGTTTACATGCAAGTTAATCCAGGCCTAAACTGAGGACAGGCTTGTATATCTGGGAAATCAATAAAAATGTCATATATGAGTCAGGCTTTGTTTACATCTGGTGTTAAGATTTGTTGATCTGGCTACAATTAGATGACACAGTAAACAGAAGCTGAAAGTTTGTGAAAAATTCACAAAAAAAAACCAACAATCTGTCCTTTACTTATCTTTCACTTGTTCCAAATCTGTTCGGTTTTCTTTATTTTGTTGAACACAAAGTAGTGAAGAATGTTGGGAAAAAAGCCATTGATTTTTGTATTTTTTGTTTCAAATATGAATGCCAATGGTTGCTGGTTTGAAACATTTTTCATTCTTTTTTTGTGTGTGTTCAGCAGAAGAAAGAAATTCCTAAGTTTAACTACTTGAGTGTGAGTAAATGGTGAGGACATTTTTTTTTTTTTTTGGATGAACTGTCCATTTATAAACACAATTGATTAAATTGCTTTGTAAGTCTAAATGTTTACTGGCTACAAAAGACCAAATATTCGCCTATACTGATGTAAACACATTACAGGACATTTTGTTGAAGCATATTAGGCAGACAGAATTTAAACCGTTGGAGAGAAATCCTTTTAAGGAATCAAAAAGTATTTAAAAGTGGACAGGTGTAAATGTGAAAATAAACAACGACAATAACAACATCTTAATACCTGCTGTTAACAGGGCAATAGTGAAACGTTTTTCTACAAAGCACAGTAGTTAAATTTTCATTTAATCAGGGGTCACCACAGCAGAATGAACCACCAACTATTCTGTCATATGTTTTACACAGTGGATGCCCTTCCAGCCGCAACCCTGTACTGGGAAACACCCAAATACGCTCATTTACACACACACACACTGCAGCCAATTTAGGTTACCCAATTCACCTATACCACATGTCTTTGGACTGTGGAGGAAACCCACGTGAACATGGGGAGAACAAGCAAACTCCACTGGCCCAGCCAAGACTCGAACCAGTGACCTTCTAGCTGTGAGGCGACAGTGCTAACCACTGAGCCACTGTGCCACCTCCACGACTAAATATCATTCATTCAATCATTTTCATTTCGGCTTAGTCACTTTATTTATCAGGGGTCGCCACAGTGGAATGAACCACCAACTTATCCAGCATGTCTTTGGACTGTGGGGGAAACCGGAGTACCCTGAGGAAACCAACGCCAACACGGGGAGAACATGCAAACTCCACACAGAAATGCCAACTGACCCAGCCGGGGCTCGAACCAGCGACCTTCTTGCTGTGAGGTGATCGTGCTACCCACTGCGCTACCGTGACACCCACGACTACATGTTAAAATATTTAAATATGTATTTAATAATCAATTATTGAATCACATTTTATTTAACACATACATCAAATATGATTATGCATTATGCACATAAACAGCACATAATGCCACTTTAAAACATTTTTATAGCTACAAGCTATCGACTTTTAATAGCTGATAAAGACAATTGCTGAGGCATACATCTCAGTTTGTTTCTCACATTAACCTATATTGTATAGCTTTATGCTAATTATCACGAGTTTTATATCTAATGATCGTTTTGGTACTTTTTTGAAGATCAAACGCACCACAAAGTAAAAATTTGTCTCTATTAATCTATTTCTAAATATTTTTTTCTGATCCTTTCAATGAAAAAAATATTTATGACTTAATGAGATAGTTAACCCAAAAATGAAGATTTACTCAACATTTACACACACTCATATGGTTTCATACCTTTATGAGTCTCCCATTATTCTGTTGAGCATAAAAGAAGATATTTAGAAAAATGTAAAAAGTTAACGTTGAGTAAATGACAACAGTTTTGGGTGAAATATCACTTTAATATTTTACTAAAATATTAAATTCACACATTTTTGTTACACATCAGGTATCTTAAGCTAACAGCGACCTTTTGATATGCTAGTTCACAATACCTAATGCTCTAACGGTATTGCTGTTGCACCCAATGACTTTTGCAGCTCTTCGCTTGTTGCTGAGAAAAATCATAAAATGGAATTCAAAACTTGAAGTTTGCATTTATGGATTATTATGCATTTTATTGCAATATATAAAACAAATATATAAAACATGACATGACTCTAGACAAGCAACATGTGGTTAATAAAGTTTCAGTGTCCCATACTGATGGACATGGAGTACTACAAAAAACTTTTTGTAATAAAAAAAAAAACATGTTAATCCTTCATTCATGTGTTAACAATAGGATGATAGTGCTGTAACAAGCGGTGTTACATAATTCACTTTCAATATCCTAAATTACAGTCAAATAAAGAACTAAATTGGCTCAAACAAGAGCTCATCATCAGATGTCAAAACAGTGTAAAAGATGCACCACTTAGCTTCTATATCTAACCACATTATGAAAACGTTAGTTTGTACCTGTGTGGCGAGCTCCTCAAATCTGACAGCCACAGTAACGTTAAGTAAGTTCCGAGTGGAAACTGGATACTCTGTGACGACTGGCTGTTTTCTCCCTCGTCTGTTGAAGTCACGCCTCTTGAAGGATGCGATAAGAAAGCTGTCGAAGAACATCAGCGTATCGTCGTGTTGCAGAGGTAATTTCGCTGATATGTTTCGATACAAACACTTTTTGAAGTTCACAGAGAAAACATAAAAAACTAAAGCGATAAAAGGCGAAAAATAGAAATCCCGAAGACGATTGTTAGCCTCGATTGCTAGGCTAGCCTGCATGAAAATAACGTTAATAGTTTTAACTAAGAGGCGTTATTCGGGTTTTTGTCGAAATCACCTTCCACCAGGCTAGTAGAAAGGTTTTCAACACGTAACGTAACGTTCTGGCAAAGTTCCCTCAAAGAGATTTGTTTATATTAGCCTATTTGGTATTCTCTCAAAACATTATTATTCATAAAGCATTTTATATGTGAAAGTTCGACGTTCTTCGTGTACTGTCTGATTTGTTTGTGGCTTTATTATAGTATTTATTTGCAGAAATCACCTTCTCACACAGCTAATAGTCAAGGTTCTGAACACATCTGGCAATGTAACGTTAGAGATTCCCTCAAGATTATGGGCAAATGTTATAATAAAAATATATATATATATATATTTATATTATCGATTATTTTTGTGATTGCTCGACGTTCTTTTAATGTACTGGTGATTGATTTGTGGGTTTATTGTAGTAAAATTGTTTTATAATATCGACTAACGTTATATTGTTCTGTAAAATGAAACGCTGAGTGAATAATAGCTGTATAAACAGCTTTGCTATAGCCATGGTTAAATTAAGGCTAACGTTAATGTTATATCTGGTAGTATGGCAAAATACATGTGTTTTGTGTTTGTTGGTGTTTTTTTTGTGTGGTAAAACCATGGTTCATTTTCTTTTTGGTTTGATCCCTTTATTAATCTGGGTTAATAGCGGAATGAACTGGCAACTTATCCAGCATATGTTTTGCGCAGCGGATGCCCTTCCAGCTGCAACCCTTCACTGGGAAACATTCATACACACTCATTCACACTCATACACTATGGCCAGTTTAGCTTGCCCAATTCACCTGTACCGCATGTTTTTGGACTTGTGGGGGAAACCAGAGCACCTGCAGGAAACCCACGCGAACATGGGGAGAACATGCCAACTCCACACAAAAATGCTGACTGACCCAGCCGAGGCTCGAACCAGTAACTTTCTTGCTGTAAGGCAATTGTGCTGCCCACTGCACCATCGTGATGCCCCCATTTTCATTAGGTAAAAAATTATTCATCCAAAATGTTTGCACAATGAGCATTGAAAATGTTTCCTAAATATTCACCAAACCAAAAATATAAAATCTTAAATAAAGTTTTGTCACAAGTGTGCCTCATTTGACTGAAATCTTTCAGTTATAACATTTTACCTGTAATATTGTAGCAACTTCAGGCCCCATTAAATATAGTCAATGTTTTATATGTGTAATATTGACTACAAATCATGATCTTCAAAAAAAAAAAAAAAAAATCTGTTGATACAGCAATGCATTGACTGATATAAAGTTTATGATCATGTAATGACTGTCATGATGTGAAAAGTCTGATTAAGTTGTTAAGATTTTTTTATAAATCTACTCTAAAATTCTGGTTTTTGAGTTTGTATCATACGCTGAACAAGTGTGACTGTTTTACACACAAGGTGCATTTGTGGTCAATATGTTGTTGGTGGTAGAAAGGGTTGTTTCAGAATTGATACATTTCCTGGTGGTGAATGAGGTTCATTTGGACTGTCTGTAATTATTGATTTATTTTTAAATATGATTCATTTGTTCTAATTTAGGGGTGGCGGAGTGGGTAGCGCTCTTGCCTCACAGCAAGAAGGTCGCTGGTTGGAGCCTCGGCTGGGTCAGTTGGCATTTCTGTATGGAGTTTGCATGTTTTTCCTGTGTTCACGTGGGTTTTCTGTAGGTGCTCCAGGTTCCCCAATTCAATTCAATTCAATTCAATTCAATTCCAACATTGATCCTTGACAACACAATCATGACAGATTTTCATACATTTTCTGCTGATAACAATGAATATATAAATGGACAAATCTATTAAGTGAGGCACTAATGAGGTTCTGAAACTGGGTAATCTGGTTTGGCACTGGTAATAAGGTCACACTGACCTTTATGGATAAGTGCCAGGAAGAAAACTAATAATGATCCTCTGTTATCTTAATCCTGATAACAGGAAAAATGCACAGCTTGCAAAAACCTTAAAGGGAAATCTCAAATGGTGCAAAATTTATGATGTGACCACTTTGTATTATTATTAGAAGACCAACATTTGAAAGATATTCATAGTTATCTATTTCCAGACATATCATTTGCCTAATTATAGTTATGACAACACAATCTCCCAGAAATTCATAACATTTTGATTTAGTGGCTCAATTGTAGGAATTTGTATGATATCATTTGTACGTTTTTATACGAATTACTCATGCCCTAATGATAGTTGCCTTACGGGGTGTGGTTTAGGGGTAGGCCTCCTTTTCAAAATTGTACATTTTCATACAAATTAAATCTAATGAATTAGCCGTTTGTCACAATACGAAAAATAGTTACGTTTTCTCATGAGATCAGGCTGGCTATACTACTCTGTTGTACTCTCATTAAATAAATGAACATGTCTGAAATCCGCCACTATACTGGGGTGCGTTTTCCAAACAATGACATAACTTGCGGCTGAACTATCATAGTACGATGCAGCATTTGGGAAAAGAACAAAGTAATGAGGAGTGTTTCCCAAAACCATAGTTTCTCTGTCGCAGAGCCATCGTTTGAACCACATTAGTTACAATGTAAAATGTCCATAATGACACTCTAAATGGGGTGGAGTAACAACTTTAGAGAAAAAACATATAATTTTTCGTGCAAATTATATTGTTTTACAAACACGCACTTAAAAAAAATCTACTTTTACATTCTAACTACACATTCAAACCACTGCAAAAATGTTCTAACCAACAGGCCCATGTTATATACTGAACAGATACATTACTTAATAAAAAACCTACTATAAATTAAAACCGTTAACGTTTGCTAAATATATTTGTTTTCACAACTTTGTAGACGTAACATAAATTCAGCTTTTAAATAATAGGTCACCTATAGCTTTCGTCATAAGCCAATGCAGCATTCAAAATGGCATAAATGTTTTCAAAATACACTGTGAAGGGAACGCAATTATCAATATGAAGATCGCTAAAACTAAACTGTAAAAATACTTTAAAAGCAAAAAAGAGATTACTTTATTGCTTTTTTTTTATTGTTCCAAGTTTAAATGTTAGAATGTTGTAAATGATTAGGGCATAGGGGGAATAACTGAGAATAGAACACAACCAGGAACTATGCTTCTAAGTACAGCTCTAGAGGTGTAGTTGCAAGCTTACAAGTGTGTGATGCAGTTTGCGAATGTTCCACGGAACAATGGATTTCGCAAACGCCAAATCAACGAACCATGTTTGTAACGATGGAACTTGCGACCTTAGTTGGCTAACGAGGGTTTTTGGAAACGCATGTGTCATAAAAGAACATTTCAGCCAGCATAAGACAAAAAAGCAGCAGTCAGTGAGATTCAATTTTTTTTTTTCAAACAGCAAAATAGATTTTTTTTTTTCGTGTTTGTAATATTTGTTAAATTTGCCATAGAATTACATATATTTTTTACCTTTATACAGTTATGTGGCACCACTTATGACACAATCTTCATAAAACTTTGCTCACTTATGTTGTGTGCGCTAATAAATTTTGCAGATTCTTTTTAAAAATGATGGGCTTTTGAGTATTTGTATAAATTTTTGCCCATGGACCCTTTTCACAAGACTTTTAACGGTCACCATAATCTTAAATCCTTGAAAGTTTTTAATATTTAGATTAAAAAAACATATTACATTTATATGCATATATATATATATATATATATATATATATATATATATATATATATATACACAGTTGAAGTCAGAATTATTAGCACCACCCCCCCCCCCCCCCCCTTGATTTTTTTAGATTTTTTTTTTTTTCCAAAATGATGTTTAACAGAGCAAGGAAATTTTCACAGTTTGTCTGATATTTTTTCTTCTAAAGAAAAGCTTATTTATTTTATTTCAGCTAGAATAAAAGAAGTTTAAAATTTTTTTAAAACCATTTTAAGGTCAAAATTATTAGCCCCTTTAAGCTATATATTTTTTTGATAGTCTACAGAACAAACCATCATTATACAATAACTTGCTTAATTACCCTAACCTGCCTAGTTAACCTAATTAACCTAGTTAAGCCTTTAAATGTCACTTTAATCTGTATAGAGGTGTCTTGAAAAATATCTAGTCAAATATTATTTACTGTCATCATGGCAAAAATAAAAAAAAATCAGTTATTATTTATCAGTTATATAAATTCTTTTCTTTCTACTTAGGCTGGATGGGGCAACAGATCTGATTTGTACGCTGCTCACCTCAACTATGAGATCACCAGCAAGTCATATCAGAGAGATTGACACTGGGAAGAAATCTTCAGACTTGAACCTGTTGTTTGTAGAACTAATAACCCCTTATTGCAAAATTGAGAGAATCAGGTGAGCTGCTGATCCAGAAGCAGTTAAGTGTGGTTAAAAAGGGACTTTGAACTGAACTCATGCTCATTCCTTCTGCTTAGAAAAAAGGTACAAAAGAGGTCACTGGTTCAGCTTTTCAAAAAGTGTTTACTGGTAACTAAAATGAATTTCAGTACTATTTTATATGGTTTTGTATGTATTAGTGTTCATTTTGAAAAAGTACTCCCCCAGGGACAGCTTTGTACAATTAATATATATAGCAGCTGTAAAAACTTACGTAATTTAATGCTGTTTGCTGAGTAATGCTGAAGTACATTTAACAAGTGTCACTTGTAAAATACTACATCAGAGTCAACATGATAAACAACATTATTTTCATGTCAACTTTCTGTAAATATTATGGTATCTTACTTCTGGCATCATTTCCTTCAGTTAATTCTGGCTGTTCATTAAAGCTTACATTTTGTGGCTTGATGACGCACACTAGATATTATTTTAACATATTTTCTTAATTATGAACACACCAGTAATTTTACTGTTTATTGTACTTTGTTGTTCTCACTATTCCCCTCACACATTTACAGAAAACAGTTTAAACAGTCTGAGCTAGTATACAAATGAAGTCAGAATTATTAGCCCCCCTGTTTATTTTTTCCTCCAATTTCTGTTTAACGGAGAGATTTTTTTTTCTACACATTTCTAAACATAATAGTTTTAATAACTCATTTATAATAACTGATTTATTTTATCTTTGCCATGATGACCGTAAATAATATTTGACTATATTTTTCAAGACACTTCTGTACAGCTTAAAGTGACATTTAAAGGCTTAATTAGGTTAATTACATTAGCTGGGCAGTTTAGGGTAATTAGGCAAGTTATTGTATGACGATGGTTTGTTCTGTAGACTGTCGAAAAAATATATAGCTTAAATGAGCTAATAATTTTGACCTTAAAAAGGTTTTTAAAAAAATAAAAACTGCTTTTATTTTAGCAGAAATAAAACAAATAAGTCTTTCTCCAGATAAAAAATATTATCAGACATACTGTGAAAATTTCCTTGCTCTGTTAAACATCATTTTGGAAATATTAAAAAAAAATAATAATAATAAAAAGGGGGGCTAATAATTCTGACTTCAACTGTACATTATGTTGGTTACACAACATAGAATGCACTGATCATATAACCTTTTAAGGCCCAAGGTGTTTTTTACATGCATTTTTATTTCTCTTAGCTATTTGGGCTTATTAAAAGC
This sequence comes from Danio aesculapii, assembly GCF_903798145.1. NCBI lineage: Eukaryota > Metazoa > Chordata > Actinopteri > Cypriniformes > Danionidae > Danio > Danio aesculapii. Next base: position 13,586,411 of record NC_079453.1, read on the forward strand.
TAATTAGAATAAAAATTTAAGTATCATCTTTTGATACAATGTACTTTTAGAGAAAAATTATGTCCATATATGTGGACTCGTGGTCCGAATTGATATAAAACACTTTTTCCTGAAATTTTTTAATGCATATTTAACATAGAATTTATTTTTTGAACTTTCTTTGACTATCAGAGAGTAAAAACTAATTTTCCCATTTTGGACAGTTAAAAATAGTGTTCGGGACATTTCATATATGCTGCAAAATGACACTATGTCTAACAAAATATAAAACATTCAAAGTATTTTAAATAGCCACTTAAGAGCTAAAATGTGATGTCCACGTATGTGGACACTCAAGCCCTATGAGGTTAATTATTGTTCTCTCATACCTGCATAGAAGATGTGTGCAAAGATATGTGCAAAAATCTCAAGAAAACTTTTCACCTCCAAGTCCCACATCAGGGTATCTGCGGAAGCTAAAAAAGTCTTAAAATGTCTAAAATCTCAAAAGCTAAACTTTAGTCCTTAAAAGTTTTATATCTAAAAAAAAAAATATAAAATATAAAAAAAATAATATATAAATCTTTTCTTTAACAGGTCTTAATTTTCCTTTGTTCATGTATAGCTACCCAATCTGGCCATTAACACCCATACAATCACCAACAATCGCAATTTCAATAAAACTTTAAACTTTTTATTTTAAAATAGCATTTACTTACTGCTGAGGATATTGACCTGACCTATATATATTTGTATTATTGAATTATTATTATTGTAGACTGAAGTAATTGACAGCTATGTTCTATTTTTAGTAAGGGTTATAAATTTGGATGGATACATTTGAAAATGAATGGTGAATGGATATATTTGAAAATGAATTTAAAAAATATTCAAACTAAATTATTATTATTGTATTATTAAAAGTATTAATTTTTTTTTTTGTCTTTTCTAACTGGGATATTCGAAAAAATTCTTAACATTTAGCCCTGTAAAATCTAAAATTTCATTTATAATGGTCTTAAAATGTCTTAAAGTCTTAAATTTAACTTGGTGAAACCTGCACATAGATAGGAAATATGTGTTAAGCTTAGAAAATAAGTCAGTGTTTTGTTCTGATTATCCTGTTTTTCAGTGGTCTTTTACATGACTACAGGAAACAATGGTTTTTTAAGGCTCACCGTATGTCATTTACATGTACTGAACTTTTATTATTGAACTGTGCTATATCAAGTTTTTCATTCCATGTCACATTTAAATGAGAGTCAAAAGAGGTGTAGATTTGTCTTCTGAGGGGACAGCAGTTGAGCTTCGTTCTTGTCAGAAACAGAAGCAAAAGCAATGAATTCAGCAATGATAAAGTCAAAGCACATTATTTAATCTTAATCATCATATAATTGAGAGCTGCATGTTTTCATTATCTCTATACCAACCTCTAAAACATGCAGTAAATAAACCTGTGTACAAGTCATTTAATACCCAGAGGTCCTATTATATATCCTGTTTAATTCCTCTCCACTTTTGGGGGGGTTAACCAGTGAGTTTACAGAAATGAACGTAAGCCATATTTGTTCTGTCTGCTTTATATTGCATTTCAGATTAAGCAGCTGATAACATTATCTAAACCTTACCGGCAGCATGGACAACACTGAAGAGCAACTCGAGATGGAAAGTCTTCGTCAATGTTAGTGTGATTTGTTTTTCCTGTTATGTCTTTTTAGATATTACCTCTTATGTGGTGTATAATGTGTAACCGTTTATGAATGTAAATGGTCTGTAAAGTTTCATAGATCACAGTGATAGATAAATGGAGTTGTCTCCCAAAAGAAAGAACAGATTTTGAACTGTCTGAATGGAGTTATCTGTGAATTTAACTCATATTTCCTTTACAAGCCTATAGGTTTAGCCAAATTATTATTTCTGTCCATTTATGTCTTTGTTGGCTGCTAGTGAACAGTTCCTCCTTTTTTTTATAGTTCCTAGTCTTTAGTTGAGGCCTAAAGCGCGTCTTGAAGATGGAAGAGTTCGTTTTGAGTTGTCAACATATTGAAAAGATGCTGTTTTCTGTGTTGCAAAGTAAATCTACTTTTCATCCATTTCAAATAGATGAAGATTGTGACTCTGTTTGATTGGGTAATACCAATACCATTTAAACTCAAATAAGGGAATTTGGTTTCTGGCACACACTATAAGTGAACAATCACAACAAACTGAGCCATCTGACCTATCAGAAAGGTTTACTGGAAGAACAAATCTTCAAAAAATCATTAAAAAAATCTGAAATGTCAAAGGTATAGTTCACCCCAAAATGACCCCACTTTTACTCTCCTTAATGTACTTTTAAACTTTTATGAAATTCTTTCTTCTGTTGAACGCAAAAGAAGATATTTTAAAGAATGCTGCCTGATGGCACCAATTGACTTCCATAGTAAGAAAAAAATACTATGAAATTTAATGGGTGCCATTAACCAGATATTCTTCAAAACAACAACAGAAAAAACTCAGTGGAAGATGAGTAAGTGTATAATATATCTTAACCATGTAATGACAATGTATTTTTTTTAATTGTTGCAAATTTATTAAAAATAAAAAACCTAAAAAAAATCACATGTATATAAGTATTCACAGCCTTTGCAGTAAAGCTCTAAATTGAGCTCAGCTAAGTTCTGTTTCCACTGATCATTCTTGCGATATTTCAGCAGCTTAATTGGAGTTCGCCTGTGGTAAATTCAGTTGAACCACAAAGCAGGGGATGGTTACAAAAATATTTCTGCTGCTCTGAAAGTTCCAATGAGCACAGTGGCCTACATCATCCATAAGTGAAAGATGTTTGGAACCACCAGGACTCTTCCTAGAGCTGGCCGGCCATCTAAGCTAAGTGATTGAGGGAGAAGGGCCTTAGTCAGGGAGGTGATCAATAACCTGATAGTCACTTTGCCTAAACTCCAGCGATCTTTTGTGGAGATAGGAGAACCTTACAGAAGGACAACCATCTGTGCAGCAATCCACCAATCAGACCTGTATGGTAGAGTGGCCAGACTGAAGCCACTCCTTGTCTGGAATTTGCCATCTGAAGGACACTCTGAACAAAATTCTCTGTTCTGATGAGACTAAAATTAAACTCTTTGGAGTAAATGCCAGGCGTTACATTTGGAGAAAACCAGGCACCGCTCATCACCAAGCTAATACCACCCCTACAGTGAAGCATGGTGGTGGCAGCGTCATGCTGTGGGGATGTTTTTCAGCAGCAGAAACTGGAAGACTAGTCAGGATAGAGGTAAAGATGAATGCAGCAATGTACAGAGACATCCTGCTGAAATCCTGCTTCAGAGTGCTCTTGACCTCAGACTGGGGCTACGGTTCATCTTCCAGCAGGACAATGACCCAATGCACACCGCCAAAATATCAATGGAGTGGCTTCACAACTCCTCTGTGAATGTCCTTGAGTGGCCCAGCCAGAGCCCAGACCTAAATTCTATTGAACATATCTGGAGAGATCTGAAAATGGCTGTACACCGTCGCTTCCCATCTAACCTGATAGAGCTTGAGAGGTACTGCAAAGAGGAATGGGCAAAAAGACAGGTGCACTGTATATATATATATATATATATATATATATATATATATATATATATATATATATATATATATTTATATATGTATATATGTATGTATGTATGTATGTATGTATGTATGTACAGTGATTCATACCGAATAGACCAGGCCTAGAAAAAAAAGTGGCAGAGGTTCCTTTCCTTCAAGCGTTGATGCTGACTGTGTGTGAATCGGGCATTACTCATCAGATATTTAGTTTTGACCTTGGACTTACTTTTGAGTTAACCTTGGATTCATTTAAATATTGTAGGTCTAATGTAATATGGATTTAATCTAAGATATTGTAAATCTTTAAAATAGTATTATATGGGCATGTTAACTGAATTTAAGTTAAACTCAGTACTGACAATATAAATTCTGCAGCCATAATACTTTTAACTCCTCTTTTTAGATGCATGCAAGATGACTTGGAATCCAAACACGGCTTCTTTAGATGTGAGGTTGAAAGACGAGGCTTATGCGGAACCCCGCAGAAAACATAAACCAGCCCCACACCATCCAGAGAGGTTTCAAGTTCCAGCCCAAATCATGAGTCGAGAGGGACTGAGCAGCCGTCATTTCTTCCAGGTGGAGTGGTTCGGCAGGTGGGCTACTATAGGAATGGCCTATAAACACATCAGTAGAAAGGGAAGTGTAGAAGCCTGTACCATTGGATGTAATGAAAACTCCTGGGGTATTTTTGTGAGCACTCCCTATCCCATCTGTAAAGCTCTGCATGGAGGGGTAGAGACAAATCTGCCTGACTCCTCACCCTTCAGAGTTGGGGTCTATTTGGACTGGCCAGCAGGAATACTGTCCTTTTACAACACCACACACAACGAGGCCAAACTAATCCACACTTTTCATGAAAAGTTTACTAGTTCTCTCTTTCTGCTTGTCAGCATTAGTGCTGGAATTCAGGTGCTACCAGACAATCCTCCTCCTGTCTGTTTTCATGACCACGACCCCTGGGGTATAATGATGGTCGAAGAGGCATGCAATGGCTGTAGGGATTCAAAGAAGGAATCAAAAGTGGTTCCTTCTAGATCATCTAGATGTGTAATTATTTAAATGTAGAAATTATTGTATTTTCACATGAAAAGCCAAAATATTAGATATCTAGTAAAAGAAGTAAACCTAAATAAAACTACAATTAAATAGGCTAATCATAATAAATATTTTTGCTTTAATGTAGCCCAGTAACTATATTTCATGTGATTTTTTGCTGAACTGTATTACAGCAGCAGAGATTTCCAAGTATCATCATAATTATAATTTTTTAATAAATATTAACAAGTATAGTTTTATAACATCAGTATTGTTGCCTTTGTTTAAATCAGATAATCGTAGGCTAAGTGAGATTCCAGTTATATATTTTGACCACCAAACTATAAATGACCCTACAAAGCTTCAGAATTTGGAGGGAAAATCCAAAGTGTGCACATACAGTATGCAGTACACCTTGGGCTTAAAAGGTCTTGCTACTTTTAACCGCAAATTGTGCTAAGCTAATATATGTACATGTAGGATTACGCAGGCCACAACTATTCTGATTGGGCGCTTGTTCATTTTCTGACGCTAGAGGGCGCCAAATCCTTTTAAAATCCCCGGACCTCAAGACAGGAAGTTTTCACCACGTTGGTCCTACAGACTATGAATATTTAAGTGAGTTTTTCTTTAAATTAGAAAAGTAAACACTATTTAAATAGCAATTGAAGTCAAAAACAGCAAAAAATTGGTACAAAAATAGGTTTACAGATAAGAAGGTATATTGCTCGTTTCTAAAACAATGGTCTCAAACTCAATTCCTGGAGGGCTGCAGCTCTGTCTGGTTTAGCTCCAACCACCTCCAACTCACACCTGCTTAATACTCTCTAGTAGTCTTGAACACCTTGATTAGTTGGATCAGCTGTGTTTGATTAGGGTTGGAGCAAAACTGTGCAGAGCTGCGGCCCTCCAGTAATCGAGTTTCAGACCTATGTTCTAGACTAAGTGAGATTCCGGTCATATTTTGACCACCGAACTACAAATGACCCTTCAAAGCTTCAGGATTTAGAGGCAAACTCTAAAGTGTGCACATACAGTGTGCAGTACATTTTGAGCTTAAAAGGTCTTGCTATTTTTGAGCGCAAATTATGCTAAGCTAATAAATTTACATGTAGCATGACGCAGGCCACGACATTGCTGATGGGGCGCCTGTTCAATTTCTGACGCTAGAGGGCGCCAAATCCATATGAAAATCCCCGGATCTCAAGACTGGGGAAGTTTTCACCACTTTGGTCCTACAGACTGAATATTTAATAGAGTTTTTCTTTTAATAGGAAAGTAACCACTATTTAAAAGGCTATTAAAGTCATAACAGAGCAAAACTTTGGTAAAAAAAATAGATTTACACATAAAAAGGTTTATTGCTTGTTTCTAAAAGAATGGTATCAAACTCAATTCCTGGAGGGCTGCAGCTCTGCATAGTTTAGCTCCAACCACCTCCTGCTTAATAGTCTCTAGTAGTCCTGAACACCTTGATTAGTTGGATCAGCTGTGTTTGATTAGGGTTGGAGCAAAACTGTGCAGAGCTGCGGCCCTCCAGGAATGGAGTTTGAGACCCATGTTCTAAAAGATGGCTCCAGTGCAGAGAAACAACAACAGTAAAGTTTATTGTAAATAAAGACATGTGCCATATTAGTTTCTGCAATTCATGTCAGTTACAAGAGTGCTTTTATGCAAAAGGTGATTTTACATACATAAAAGTCAAGTATAAAAAGGAAACAACATTCTGATGGACACTAATTAAAATATTTAGAATACAATGAGCAATCATAGTAAATTTAATTAATTATATATTTTTAATTATTAAATACTGACAAATGGGTCAAATTTGGCTGATTAAGGGTGATTGTTAAATAAAGATTTAAAATTACACTCAAGTATTACTTTGGATCTGCACTACATAAATAGTCTTTTAAAATGTTATCAAATACACAAGTATATGAACCATTGGTACTGTATATCATTTTAGTGGATGACTAATGATCTGTTAATCCTGTTCAAATATACAATAGCTCATATTTTAAATATAAATAAAATAAACAGGACAAATTCTAATATCTAGAAGATATAAACTAATATATTAAGTGCATTCAATTGTTCAATTATTGTATTACAAATCATAGATTACATATTGCTGTATAACGAATTACCAAACTAAAACACAAACCCTGTTTAAATTCATTTAATAAAAGAAACACTGTTGATGTGTTGGCGGTTTCTAAAAGAATGGGTCTTCCTCCTCAAGAGAATTCAGTTTTGCTTATGCTTATTTCTCACTGAAGAAATGTAATTATAATAGATTATCTCACTCATTATGGACATCAGTGTGAGCAGCAGCATTGCTCCACGACCAGCAGGGACACTAAATTAACCTGCCTCACATATGACTGAGGTGTCATCTAGGAGACTCTGGAGCTGAAGCTTGTTATTTTAAGCCATAGAAATATGGATGCTCCCCTTGAGATGTCTGCGTGTCGCCCACTAAGGAGGAAATGTTATACAGCACATCAGTCAAAGCAAAGGCCAGCAGCTTCTCCTGGGGCTCGTTCTGCTGGACAGGCCATCACATCAAACACAATCATCCTATTTACAATTATTTCTTCTTTTATTATTTGGCAACAAACTGCATTAAATTATGGAAGATTGTCCAAACTATGATTTATTATTATTATTATTATTATTATTATTATTATTATTATTAAGAGTAAATATAAACACACTCTTATACAGTTAAAGTCAGAATTATTAGCCCCCCATTTATTTTTTCCCCCAATTTCAGTTTAACGGAGAGAAGTTTTTTTTCAACACATTTCTAAACATAATAGTTTTAATAACTCATTCCTAATAACCGATTTCTTTTATCTTTGCTATGATGACAGTAAATAGTATTTGACTAGATATTTTTCAAGACATTTTTAAACAGCTTAAAGTCCAATTTAAAGGCTTAACTAGGTTAATTCAGTTAACTAGGCAGGTTAGAGTAATTAGGCAAGTTATTGTATAACGATGGTTTGTTCTGTAGACAGTAGATCGAAAAAAATGTAGCTTAAAGAGGCTAATAATATTGATCTTAAAAAAAATTAAAGCTGCTTTTATTGTAGCCTAAATAAAACAAATAAGACTTTTTCTAGAAGCAAAAATATTATCAGAAATACTGTGAGAATTTCCTTGCTCTGTTACACATTATTTGGAAAATATTTTAAAAAATTAAATGGGGGGCTAATAATTCTGATTCAGCTGTATGTATATACACATTTACACATATATAAATATATACCACACCACAGGTGATTGAGCTTGACAAACCACCTGTAGAAAACACACTCTTTGATTTTGCTGACAATTTAACCGACTGTGCATTTTTGCACATTTGCACCAGACACTTTCTTATAATCACTCAATATCTAAAAAAAAAAATGAATGAACTGTGCTTTACACAGGTGAGTGGGTTTGACAAACCACCTGTAGAAACTCTCTTTAAAAAAAACTTGCCCCTCAATACTCTTGCACTTAATTCACTGAGCACTAAGAGTTCCTTTGCATAGTTAGCATTTCTTGTGTGTATTACCTCTTCTTGTTGAATCGCTGAATACCTCATTTGTAAGTCGCTTTGGACAAAAGCGTCTGCTAAATGAGTAAATGTTTCAATATATATTGCATAAAAGTATATTTTAAAAAGATGCTTCAACAGTTTTTTTCATCTTATAAAATGTATTATTATGCAAATAAATGTATAATAAGGCCTGAACTTGTATGTATGTTTTGTATGAAAATGTATGCAGATATCATATCTATCCATTAAGTTTTACCATATTACCATATCCAGTTTTACCGTATGTAAATGTAAATCATTAAAGCAAACGGTAATAAACTAAATGTATTTTATAATGTGTAAATTGTATAAACAATAGCCAGATTTATCATGTTTATCATCAATAAGTGTAATCTGGTTAAGTCTAATTTATTTTTAATTAACAGGTAGACATTGTTTAACCATGTTTATAGTTGTTAAAAATTTATATTTGAATAGTTTTTCCAATTAGTTTTTCATTTTATAGAATGGAGAGTGTATAAATTTCACATTTTCATACATTCTTTCCCTGCCAAAAACCTCTCGTGTTTTTAACTTAAATGTCAAATACACTCACCAGCCACTTTATTAGGTACATATTACTAGTACCGGGCTGGACCCCTTTTGCCTTCAGAACTGCCTTAAGCCTTCGTTACATAGATTCAACATGGTACTGGAAGTATTGCACAAAGATTTTGATCCATATTGACATGATAGCATCATACAGTTGCTGCACATCCATGATGCGAATTTCCCGTTACACCACATCATAAAGGTGCTCTATTGGATTGAGATATGGTGACTGTGGAGGCCATTTGAGTACAGCGAACTCATTGTCCTGTTCAAGAAACCAGTCTGAGATGATTCGCGCTTTATGATATGGCGCATTATCCTGCTGGAAGTAGCCATCGGAAGAAGGGTACACTGTGGTCATAAAAGGATTGACACGGTCAGCAACAATACTCAGGTAGGCTGTGGCATCGACACGATGCTCAATTGGTACTATAATGGGCCCAAAGTGTGCCAAGAAAATATCCTCCACACCATTATTCCACCACCACCAGCCTGAACCGTTGATACAAGGCAGGATGGATTCATGCTTTCATGTTGTTGACCCCAAATTCTGACCCTACCATTCGAATGTCGCAGAAAAAAAATCGAGACTCATCAGACCAGGCAATGTTTTTACAATCTTGTATTGTCCAATTTTGGTGAGCCTGTGTGAATTGTAGCCTCAGTTTCCAGCTGACAGGAGTGGCACCCGGTGTGGTCTTCTTCTGCTGTAGCCCATCCGCCTCAAGGTTTGACATGTTGTGCGTTCAGAGATGATCTTCTGCTTACCTCGCTTGTAACGAGTTGGTATTTGAGTTACTGTTGCCTTTCTATTAGCTTGGAGCAGATCGTCTTGACCATGTGATTGGCTGATTGGAAATTTGCGTTAACGAGCAGTTGGACAGGTGTACCTAATAAAGTGGCTGGTGAGTGTATATCAAATAGTATAATGCAAATGTATTTGAATAAATTATGAGGTTATTTTTTTGTGTAAATCTTACCAATCAAAAGTGCACCACAGAAAGTCCATTTATTTCTTAATAATAATACTGCAAATAGACAATTATTAACTAATGTTATTCAAATAAAATTGAAATGCATTACAGTAATTGTAGTAGATTCTGTTCCTCCCTATATACAGTATTATTGTACTTTAGCCTTTTTATTTATATTCAGGAATATGAATCTTAGCCATAGAAGGTAAAGGTATGAGGCTCTAAAGCTACAATCACATGAAGCACTGTGAAAGTTATAATTACATTAAAATCGATGTTGTAAAGAATAGTTGTTGAAAAGTTGTTGGTTGTTGGTCCCTCTCCGCTGTCGCTTCTAGCTTGCATGGTTTGGGATCTGTAGAGCTGCGCATCGTTGGATTTGCTCTTCAGTATTTGGACTCTCAGTTGTGATTATTAAACCACACTGAACTGAGCTAAACTGAACTGAAATTAAACACTACAAACTGAACTACACTGTTCCAATTTACTATGATCTTCTATGTGAAGCTGCTTTAACACAATCTGCATTGTAAAAGCGCTATACAAATAAAGGTGAATTGAATTAAATATATACATAAAAAACTGCAGCTATTATAAATTAAGACACTTCTAGAACATTCTCAGTACTACTGGATTTGTAAGCTATGGGCTTAAGTAAAACTATATTCATTTTATTTTATTAAGGTATTTATTTATGAATTCAAATAGAATTATTGCATATTTAGAGCACATTTTTCTAAAATGAAAATTGAAATGGAAATCATTTCATTTGTTGTTATTAAACCTCAGGCTTATATTTAAACAAATATATAAAAACTATTTTATGTGACGAAGCTTTAAATTACACTACTTTTATTTAATATTTGGAACACACATTGTTTATGGCACAAATAAAAAAAAATATTAGTTGTATCCGCTTTTAAATATCTGCTCTTTTACACACAGATTGGTGAATTTGTCACTACATCATATTGTAGTGTTTTTTTTCTTTGCACTTATTTATTATTAAACACCACTGCTTTAAAAATAAGTCTCATTTCTTGATGAATTCAGCAAAGGCACATCAGCATACAACTGATTAAAATCCTCAGAGCTCACAGCAAGTCTGTCAAGTCAGTTACTGTTAAAAAAGCAACTATTGTGATCTATATTGTATTAAATATAACAAACTACACTACATACACTCACCTGCCACTTAGGTACACCTGTCAACTGCTCATTAATGCAAAATTCTAATCAGCCAATCACATGCCAGCAACTCAATGCATTTAGGCATGTAGACATGGTCAAGATGATCTACTGTAAGCTGATAGAAAGGCAACAGTAACTCAAATACCCACTCGTTACAACCAAGGTATGCAAAAGAGCATCTCTGACTGCACAACATGTTGAACCTTGAGGTGGATGGGCTACAGCAGCAGAAGACCACACCGGGTGCCATTCCTGCCAGCTAAGAACAGGAAACTGGGGCTACAATTTGCACAGGCTTACCAAAATTAGATTATAGAAGAATGGAAAACGTTGCCTGCTCTGATGAGTATCCATTTTTGCTGCAACATTCCGATGGTAGGGTCAGATTTTGGCATCAACAACATAAAAGCATGGATGCATCCTGCCTTGTATCAACGGTTCAGGCTGGTGGTGGTGGTGGAATATGTGTAGGGGATATTTTCTTGGCACGCTTAGGGCACATTAGTACCAATTGAGCATTGTGTCGATGCCACAGCCTACCTGAGTATTGTTGCTGACCATGTACATCCCTTTATGACCACAGCGTACCCTTCTTCTGATGGCTACTTCCAGCAGGGTAATGCTCCATGTCATAAAGCGTGAATCATCTCAGACTGGTTTCTTGAACATGAAAATGAGTTCACTGTACTCAAATGGCCTCCACAGTCCCCAGAACTCAATCCAATATAGCACCTTTGGGATGTGGTGGAATAGGGAGATTCGCATCATGAATGTGCATCCGACAAATCTGCAGCAACTGCTTGATGCTATCATGTCAATATGAACTAAAATCTCTGAGGAATATTTCCAGTACCTTGTTGAATGTATGCCATGAAGGATTAAGGCAGTTCTGAAGGCAAAAGGGGGTCCAACCCGGTACTAGTAAAAAAGTGGTTGGTGAGTGTATTTATTCATTAAAGCATAAGTTGTGACATGGACGTATTTTATTGATACTTAATCACTCTAAGATCTTGATATACAGTGGATTCATTGCTGGATTATAACGATATGAACTATTTTGAGATTGAATATTATAATAGCACGCATATAAAAAAGAGACCTTGGAAAGGAATAATCCAGATGGAGAAAACAAAGATCTTGGGAGTAGACTTTTGGGACGTTGATGCGTGTTTAAATAGACTGCATACGTTGTGCATCTCCTGCTTTAATTGGGTTGGAAACTGTGAGCAGAAATTGAAGTGGCATTTTGCGGAAGAACTCCCCACTGTATCTGTGTCACCGTTGCCTTCGTTTATCAATGTCCGCCGACTTTTGCTGAGTAGTTTGTTTTTGCGGTGTGCACCATATATCAGCTGTCAGGTCTAATGGGGGCCAGCGAGGAGGACATATGGCTGCAGATTCCCATGAGCCTCTGCTCTTCTCCTCCTCCTCCGGTACGGATGGATCCTCTTACAGTGCAATCCATACGGCACTGAGGGAAAACTTGAGGTTAATTGATCTATAACTTACAAAAAAGGATCAGATGCTGCAAATGCTAAGGTTTAAGTGGGCTACCGATATTGGATTGCGTTGTTTAAAGATTCACAGGCTTCTCGGTATAGGAAAACATATTTGATACTTTTAAATTGTGTCGAGGGCTGCTATAGAATTGTATAGAGCATCATATTTCATTATAACTCTCCTCATTAAAGTGAATTCATAACAATCAAAGTACATTGTGGATGAAAAGGGATAAAAATTTTCTTGCCAACAATCTGAACTAAAAAGAAATGGTTTTTATTTAATTTATTTGAGTTTTTTTTAAACAGATGGTTTTAAGTGTATGGTTTAGATTATTTTTAATAATTTAGTTGTACTTTGTCATTTTTATGATTTATTTTTAAATATCTACAACATTTTTATTCTTAATTCAATATATATATATATATATATATTAATTTAGTAGCCTACATCAAGTTGGATTAAATGAAAATAAATACTATTCATTCATTTTCCTTTAGCTTAGTCTCTATTTCAGAGGTTGTCACCGCAGGATGAACCACCAACTATTCTGGCATATGTTCTATGCAGCAGATGCCCTTCCAGCTGCAACCCAGCACTGGGAAAGAATAAATACTAGTTAACTTTTATTTGTTCTTCATTTCTTTTATATTTTCTTAAAAACCATGTTTTTATGGTTTTAGTATTTTGATGCATTTTGTCACCTTTTTCTATTTTTTTTATGTCTGTATGATTCATTCATTCATTCATTCACTCATTTTCTTTTCGGCTCAGTCCCTTTATTAATCTAGGGTCACCACAGCGGAATGAACCGCCAACTTGTCCAGCATGTTGTTGTTTTTTATGCAGCGGAATGCTCTTCCAGCTGCAACCCATCACTGGGAAACACACACATACACTTTCATTTACAAACTCATACACTACGGACGATTTAGTTTACCCAATTCACTTATACCGCATGTCTTTGGACTTGTAAGGGAAAACCGGAGCACCTGGAGGAAACCCTCCCGAACACAGGGAGAACATGCAAACTCCACACAAAAATACAGTAAAATTTGTAAAGATGTTATATCACTATAAAATAACTGTTCAAATGTAGTTTATAATTTAATTTAAACATTTATTCCAGTGATTTTAATGATGAATTTTCAGCTTCATACTCCAGTCTTCAGAGTCGCATGATCCTTCAGAAATCACTCTAATATGAACTATTCTTCTTCTTCTTCTTAATGGTAATAGTTATAAAAGCAATAATGACGAGTAATAATTTCATTTTAAACATTGTTAAAAGTATTTAACAAATAAAAATTTTTACATTTAATAAATGTCGCCTTGATGAACAAAATACTTTTATTTAAATAATTAAATAAAATAAATAATTAACAACAATACTTTTGTAATAATAGTAATAGTTAATAATAAACTTTTGACCGGTAGTATATATATATATACACATATACACACAAAGTGAGAATTATTAGCCCCCTTGTTTATTTTTTCCTTCAATTTCTGTTTAACGGAGATACGATAGTTTTAATAACTCATTTTTAATAACTGATTTCTTTTATATTTGCCATGATGACAGTACATAATATTTACTGTTTAGATAATTATGAAGATACTATTGTTCAGCTTAAAGTGACATTTAAAGGCTTAAATAGGTTAATTAGGTTAACTAGGCAGGTTAGGTTAATTAGACAAGTCATGGTATAATCATGGTTTGTTCTGTAGACTATCGGAAAAAAATAGCTTAAAGGTATTTAAGCTAATAAAAACCATTAAGCTAATCATTTTTACCTTCATTTTTTTAACTGCTTTTATTCTAGCCAAAATAAAACAAATAGGACTTTCTACGGAAGAACAAATATTATCAGACATACTGTGAAAATTTCCTTGCTCTGTCAAACATCATTTGGCAAATATTTTAAAAAGAAAAAATAAATCAAAGGTGGGGCTAATAATTCTGACTTCAACTATATATACTGTATATAGCTTTTAGCTTAAAATATGTTTGGCCTATTTTTGTTATTAGCCTAAATTCTTTCAATGTTAGCATATGGTGTAAGTTTCAGGTTTATAATTTGGCAACCTTATGAATTAAAATTCATAATTGATCATTTATCTTATTTTTATAGGTCTACTTTGCAACTGTGTGTTTTTTTTTTATTTTTATTTATATTCCATTTGTACTTATATTGCCAAATATACATGAAAAAAACTCATTGTCTGTTACACTGATATCTTTCTACATATCTTCAACTTCGTCACAAATAAATCCTGTCACGATAGTTATTAAGGCTGTCAGTTTTATCGCTTGATATTTACCACAGCTGAAGTGTGTGGTCTGCAGCAGTGGCCGAAGGGACCCCGGAAACGCGCCGCTCGTGTCGCCCGCGCGCCGCAGCTTCCAGGAAGCGGAACGAATGAAGTTCATTTCTCACAGCTGGTGATGGCGGATGCTGTCGAAATAGAGACCATGAAGAATTATAACATAGCGTTAGAGAGGATAGACCCGAGCATAAGCCGCTATCCCTATTGTATTGTATGGACGCCAATCCCCGTGCTATCGTGAGTGATTCTCGCCTGTCTACTGTTGCTTTTTGCTTCATGTTGATGTTTCGAAAGCGATTAAGTCCCGTATAAGAGGTTTGTGTTTATGATGGATGCAATACACCAAACATTACACCAGCAAGAGACGCGTTGCTTCACGTCATCGAGCGATTACACCGCTTTGTTGATGTGGCAGCATTATTATGTCGCAGTGGTGTAAATGAAGTGTTATTAAACATTAACTTACATGGCATTTGAACCGGTTTTATTGACAAGAAAACGCAGACGTTATTTGATGTATTTAAAGGAATAGTTCCCCGATAAATATACAGTTTAACCATTAAATAACTTGTTTTCATGTTACAAACCGTATTCACCGGTACACGAAATTAATACTGGAAAATGTTTGTAAAAAGTATTATCCACACTCACATAGAGTAAGAGTGAATGGAGTCTGGCTGTTATGAACAGATGGTGACTGACTAAGCTGTTATGTTAAAAAAAAAAAAACATAACGTGAATCTTTTATTGTACTCGTATTTATACCATTTTGTTTTTGTTTGTTTGTTTTTAATTGGGATCAAACTGAGCTTTGGAAAACTGTTGTTTGCTAAATGTGTTTGTAACTTGAAACCTCCATATTTGTGGAAAACCTAAAAATATGAGAACATTTTTACACAGAAATTTCTGAGCCTTTAGTAATGTCCTAGCATATTAGTAGGAGCCTAATATAATTTTTTGTAGTAAATGTCATTATGTGGCCAAATTATATCTTTTTGTCTCTGTCATAAATCTGGCATATTTATACATGGTTCGAAATCAGTGCAGTCAAAATACTTAAGCATGTTTAGTGTAAACAGTGGTAAGCTATTGAATATTTTCATATATTAACTTCAATGCTTCAAAGGCTGCGTTCAGAAGGTAATCTTTTAAGGCCTCTTTACATTTTTGTTTTTTGGACAAATATTGAACAAAGTAATGGAGTTAGACAAACCATTTTTTTTTTTAACAACAGCCTCTCCTACAAATGAGCGCTGAAAAGTATGATCGCCAAACCTATGGTTTCTGTGCAGTATTGCCAAGAGTAAAAATGTTACTATTTACCCCACCTGCGGGGCAAGTTGTAGAGTGTTAGTTGTAACACATGCTTATAAAGTCAGATTTCACAAAATTTAAATTCAGTTTACTTTAAATAGTATATTTCACACAAAATATATAATATATACTTCACTCAATTTTTTTATTCTACATAGCACAACATGTTTATTTATTTATCTATTGGATAACACTTTTTGATTTATTTGGATTATTATACAATGGATTTATTTGCATTATTAGCAATAAAATTTATTTTTTTCTATTAAAAATATTTTCCATTAAAAAACATTTTTTATATATGAAAAGTTCTCAACATTACAATTAAAATTAAAAAATTATTTTGTCAGTTTAACTGGTGACCAACAGCGTGTGGCTTTTTTGTAACACCTTGGTACAACCAAACCTATGTGGTGTTTTCCTCAAAACTGGCTAGCAGTCTTTGTGTTTCAAAATGGTTTTATCTTTTAGCCTAGAAGATGTAATCACAACAATATAAGATTTTATGTAAATACTTTCACAGATAAAAAAAAAAAAAAAATATATATATATATATATATATATATATATATATATATATATATATATATATATATATATATATATATATATATATCAAGTATAACAAAAAATACCTTTATGCTTCAAAAATGGATTTTCCTGTGTTTCTCATCCAAATTTTCCCAAACCTTTTCAATAATTGGCAGGAAGTTGTCTGTCGACATTATAGTGAAAACTTTGGAAGCATGCCATGGTTAACTCTGAGCAAATACCTTATAACTCTGTCTTACATTTTACCCTGAGGTCTTTTGTACCCCGCGCTCCCCTACATACATTTCCACCTCAGTTTTTTTTTGTATGCCACATTTATAAATGAGATCCCTGAAAGCTTAAAGGTATAGTTCACCCTAAAAAGAAAATTTACTGTTAATTTACTCACCCTCAGAACATTCAAGATATAGGTAACTTTTTTTCTTCTTCAGTAAAACGTCCGTAGTGATTCATAAAATGCTAATCAATAACAATCGGCACTTTGAGAAAAAAAAAAAAAAAACATTTCAGCAGGTGTTACCTACTGTACTTTATAAACCATTTTGCAATTTAATTTGAATTAGAGTTTGAATTCATAGTTAATTTGAGCTTTTAATATTTATCGATGTTATTGACCTTATTCTTCAATGCAGAAGTACGCTCGTTTATGCGATTGTTTTAGAACTTCCGATTCAGCTGCCTATGGAAGAAATGACTGTGAATAATAAACCGCAGAAAACTGTCAAACTACTTGCTGTACAAACAAGTGTTTGCATGATTATACAGACAAAGCAGAATAATAAAATAAAAAAAAATCAGTTTGCAACATCAAGCATCAAAACAAGCTGTTTTTAACGCCAAAAAATTAATGGAAGTCAATAGGGATGCTCATAACCAGTTAACCGAGGGTGCGTTTTTAACCAATAAATGGTATCAGTTAAATTAATAAAAAAATACTATTTTATATATTTTTAAAGTTTGGCTGCATAAGGGACAGATAACGGTGAACTTGCTTTTTGCGTTGAGAGGGGCTTCTTTTAAATGGTTTACTAATGGCCGCAAGCGTTTTGCTGTTGCGCACTGTGCTCTCGTAGACTCTTTATTTTATTGTTTTTATTAAGTTTATTTTGTTTTTATATGCTATTGAAAACACTGCAGTTGCGTAAAGATGTTATATTGTTCTGGTGTTCTGTATGCATTTGTTCACATGTTAAAATAAATCAGTATTTTTAAATGCAATATTTAATGTGTCAGACACAGAATAGACACGTCAATTTTTTTTATAATTAAATAATAATTTAATATTAATCTGACCAGTTAACCGTTAATTTTCGCTTAACGAGCGGCGGTCGTTGGTTGGCAAAATTAATTAAAATGTAAATCGGATGTCTTGAGCCAAAAAGATTCAAATGGCTGAGCCTGCGTGTACGCGAAAACTAAGGTGAAAAGCAGTTCACAAAGTATTTTTTGTCATTATTCCCGTTAAATCAATATCATGATAGTACCATGTACCATGATAAAAAAGCTTCAGGAAATAATCACAATAAGAAAAGTTCATACCTACTTGAAAAATACCTGTTATATTTTGGGATGGATTTTAAGTTCACTAACATCAACAAGAGGCCAACCATTATGCTTTCATGTGGCATCAGAATCCGAACTCCTCCCGATAATCCGTTTGCTGCGATGAATCTGATCGCAGCTGATGTTAGACCAGTCTCCTGGTGTCCTCCTCTCCAGATTGTCTCAGTGTGAGAGTTCCTCGCCCCACGTTTTGTTCATCTCCCGTATTATTTGGGTCAGCGGTTTGCTCTGTAGGACACTTGGTGATAAATATGCCCATGGACAGGAGCATATCTGGGGTGCTGCATATGCCCTACTCCACTTCAGACACTCCACTGGGCCTGTTTTAGCCAGGATATATATTTTACACCCCAGAGAGCTCTGTTGATAATACTTTTTTAATCACTTTGACAGGAAGTTTTGGTTTTGTGTCTAATCCGCTACCTTATCTGGTTGTCCTTTGGATTGCCGGTTCTGTTACCCTGCTTGTTTGAACTCCAAAGCCAAAAAAACACAAATATGAATCAGCAGGGGAAGCTGGATTTTGGCCAGGTGTGTGATATTGAAAAGGGCACTCTCTGCTAGCATCAAGCCTTGTGCTCGTATATCTGTCCTCCTAAAAACACACAAAAGTGCATGCGAATTTCCATCCATGGAAAATGTTAAAAAACAGTTTTGTGAGCAATCGTCTCCTCCATATTTTGCACTCGTCCTGCAGTAAGTGAAGGATAATCTGCAGTCATTACTGTAAAGTAAACCCTGTTCTTGATGCAAAACATAAGGTGGCCTGAATGGGTTTGTTTTACGTCATTCCTGAGATATTAGAATTAGGATGGATATAAACATAATAAGGAAGTGGTGAGTTGATGATTTTTCTCGTTTGCTGTGATGAATGTTTAACAGCCTTTTTGGAGTGAACCCATTCAGACATGTGTTGACAGCTGCTTATTCAAGACAAGTAAAACATTTAAACCTTTAGGTTTTTTTTTTTTTGAGATAGAATGAAACATGATTTTTTTGCTTGATTTTGTTAAACACAGACAATAATTGAATAGTTCACTTAAATATAATTTGTATTTGTTATAGAAGAAGAAAGGATAGCCGTCATCACTGACAATTAAAAACATTTGTTTTATTCACATATTGGAATTTGAGTTTTGTGGATTTCATTCATATACAAGATTTTTCTGATAAAAGAAATTCATAAAAGTTTAGAAGCACTTGGTTGTAAGTAAATGGTGATGACATTTGGGTGAACAGTCCCTTTAAACCATCTGTAATGTTTTGTTCACTTATTAAGATTTACCATTTGCACTTTGTAGACATTTTGATGTATCCTTCTGGGTCAGGAAGGACCCAATTGCATCATGAGGATTAAAAATGCATATTTAAAATACAAATAAATATTAGCATTAAATATTATCTTCCAGACAAATGATTAAGCATAATGATCAGAGTTTTTTTAGGTAGCAAAAACAAATGTTTAGAACTAAAGCTTAATATAAGGTGCATTTGTTGCGTTCGTTTCTACTAATTGTTTGTTTCTGCTTTTTCAGATGGCTTTTTCCATTTATTGGCCACATGGGCATCTGCACTTCCACTGGAGTGATCCGAGATTTTGCAGGTCCATACTTTGTCTCAGTAAGTATGATTACATGCATGATTATAGTCAAGCTAAATGGGATGTGGTATAGTCAAGCTACAGTCTTTATTTGTCTCTCCAAGAAAACATGACTCTGCATAATTGGGCATTGTAATACATTTAAATGCACATTGCATGTCAGCCCTGTATTTTAGAGGCAACTCATATTGTCAGTTATGTTGTACATTTACCATGTAGATGAAGAAATTGACAAAATAAAACACATTATCTAGGTCTAGGTGTAAGTCAGCCAGAAAGTAAAATTATTCAAATTTACTTTGCTTATAATATCTGATTTATTATTTTAAATATCATCATCTTTATGCACAGTGAAATATTGCACTAGCTTTCTCTTTTCTTTGTCATCACTGTTCAAGATCATTGTCATAATCTCAGCCAATACAATACTGTAGCTGTTTAGACACTGTTTTAGCAACTCGCATACAGTCTGGCTCTGTTTTTATGATCCTGTGAATTCCCAGTATTTTTTAATCCACTGAATATTCTGTGTTAGTCAAAAATATGACATGTAAAGTGCAAAGAAACAAACAATTCACCAACTTCCTGGTAAAGGAGTTTCCTGGTAAAAAGCTAATTTTGTGTGCATTTTTATACGAGGACATTTTTAAAAGTACAGTTCAGTTCTGTCATCATTTGCTTCTTTGTTTTAAACCCATAGGATTTCTCTTCAGAAATTAAACGAAGATATTTAAAATAGTGCAAGCTGCCCTGTGTGTTGACATACAAAAACGTCCCATTTCATTGGATGGCTCTAACCAATAAACTGGCTTTGCTGCTTTTTTACTGGTATATACATTTCCGTTAAATTAATGATATTTAACAAAAATCTTTTCAGAAAATAGTAAAAAAAAAAAAAATCATGGAAATTATTCTTTTGCACCCCATTCCCGTTGGCCTCTGGCATTGTTCATTGGTCAGGCATCGGCCAATAAAACAGCTCTACCCCTGCCCGGCCACCTCTCCCGTCCCGTGCTGCTTGTGCCTCTGCACCTACGAGTAAGATCTGCTACAGAAATCATGCAAAATGTGAAGCAAATGTCAGAGCTCGAGAGATTTGTAGTTGAACTGGCAAATCTGGGAGGTTGTGAGTGCTGACTTGTGGTTGTACAGCGAAGCTGCAATCAAATTTTCCATACACATCTGTAGGGCTGCTCGATTATGGGAAAAAATCATAATCACGATTATTTTGGTCATAATTTTAATCACAATTATACAAAACGATAATACAGTTGAAGTCAGAATTATTAGCCCTCATTTGAATTTTTTTTAAAATAAATATTTTCCAAATTATGTTTAACAGAGCAAGGAATTTTTCGCTGTATCTCCTGTCATATTTTTTCTTCTGGAGAAAGTCTTATTTGTTTTATTTTGGCTAGAATAAAAGCTGATTTAAATGTTTTTAAAACAATTTTAAGATCAATATTATTAGCCCCTTTTAGCAATATATTTTTTAATCGTCTGCAGATTAAGCTACTGTTATACAATGACTTGCCTAATTACCCTAACTTGCCT